>NC_056739.1:1494813013-1494998013 GCF_019279795.1 Protopterus annectens
TCACCTTTGGAGGATGTCTCCTTTGGAGACATCATAGAGATCCTTCACCAATGCAGTGGGTGGTCTATCCTCAAGTCCAATCCTGATGAGCCAGTATTCCCAGAGGAATTTGCACAGGACTTTCTATCTCCTGGTGTCCCCCCTTGTGGTTCCTTTAGTGGATCTTATTTCTACTAGGGCATGGAAGGAACCAGACACAGTTGAGCCCATCCCCAGGTACCCAGACAAGGTTCTTAGCTCCCCACCTGACAAGCCCCATTGGTCCAAGGGGTCCCCAGTCGATGCCATGTTGGTTGCAGCAGCCACTAGGAAGGAGCTGGCTCAGGAGAGCTCCTCGGTCCACCCTCCAGACAGGGAGTCTCAGGCAATGGACTGTTTTGGGAAAAGGGCCTACGCTTCAGCCACTTTTGCCTTACTTGCGCTGAATTACTTGGCACATGTAATCAGACTGCAGAGGGACCCAGTCAAGGAGGTCACTGAGTCTACTCCAGGGTCCATGTCGGCAGTGGAGAAGAAAGTTTTCTCCTCCCGTATAGTCATCCTCACTTCTATTTCGAATATGTCCATGAAGCTTCTGTCACATGCTACAGAGGGTGCCTCGAAGATTGCAGGGACTGGCATGGCCATCAGATGACATGCCTGGCTCTGTCATTGTGGCTTTTCAGAGCCCTTCAAGGCATCTTTCATGAATGCTCCCTACGATGGTTCCACCTTGTTTGGAAAAATGGCTCATGACACGTTAACCCAGAGCGAGAAGGATGGAAACACCTTGTCTGCCATTGAGGTCCACATCTTCACTCCACAAAGATACTTTTCAAGGAATCAGCATGAGGTCAGGAAGCTGTGGTTTCAGAAGTTTCAGGGTTCACCCCAAGACACTCAGGATACATCTTCCCCCAGGGGCAGAGGGGTTACGACAGGTGCCACCCTCGTAGCAGAGGGGGTCCAAAGAACCAGGGGTCTCAGGATTCTTTCCCGGACAGACTCTTTCAGCAGTCCTAAAAAATTTGCCCAACTGCTCATCTCTGGAGGCAGTCAAGGGGGTGCCTATCTCTGCACCCAACAGCCTGGGACTCCATTACAAACAATCGTTGGGTTCTGCAGATCATATCCTGAAGTTACTGTATCCCGTTTCTTCATGTCCCTTTTTCCACCCAGACACATCCCAGATGTTCCACACAGTCAATGGAAGGAGCCAGTTGTAGAAATTGCCAGGCTGCTTGCAAAATGAGTCATTCAGCCCATCCTCCAAGACCAGTCCGGATCAGGCATTTATTCCAGGTTCTTTTTGGTGCCAAAGAAAATAGGGGACTTAAGACTCATACTGGATCTTTCAACCCTGAACCTGTCCATTGCCAAGACATCCCTTCCTGCAGATGAACAATTGGGTGTGCTTGGTGGACCTCCAGGACACGTACTGCCACATCAAGATGGACAGGCGCTCCTGGAGGTTTCTCTACTTCCGGCTGGGAGCCAATCATATTCAGTTCAGAGTACTCCACTTTGGACTCACCACTGCCCCCTGGGTGTTGACCAAAGAAATAGCAGTAAAGGTGGCTCACCACTTGGCTGCAGAGATTTCAGGTCTTTCCCTACCTGGGTGATTGGCTCCTCTCTGCCCCCTCCAGACATCGGCTAATTCAGAACAGGATTATCTTCTTCATATAGCTCTGTCCCTGGGTATTACCATAAATCTCAACAAGTCTCAACTGACACTAGTTCAGGTGCTGGATTTCATAGGTGCTCGACTAGACACTATACAAGGCAAGGTGTTTCTGCCTCCAGACAGACTGTCATCTCTCTGTCATCATGTACAGGGCATTCTTCTAGCCCAGTTACCCCCAGCAGACTTAGTTCTTCAGGCATTGGGGTCCATGGCGGCCACAATCACCCTGGTTCCAACTGCGTGCCTTCATATGAGGGTCCTGCAGTGGACCCTAGCGGTTCAATGGTCCTTGCCAGACCTTCCCATGTCCCATCTTGTTTGACCGCCTCATGTTTGCAGGGTCTCCCTTCTTTGGTGACTTTAATCCCCGGACCTCCTTCTGGATTGGCTGTTTGTTCTTCCCTCTCCCATGACCACTGTGACCACAGATGGCCCCCTACTTGAGTGGGGGGGATTTGCATGGAAAGGACAGTTCAAGGCACATGGTCTGCTCTGGAGACTAGTCTGTATATCAGTGTCCTGGAGATGGAGGTGGTGCTTTTGGCATTGCAGGCTCTCCATGCCTCTCTTCCTCCTGGGACTGTCGCTATACAGACAGACAATATGTCAGTGGCCTGGAACATCAACAAACAGTGGAGAACCAGGTCCTATCCCCTTTGCTGCAAGGCCATGAGATTGTGGAAGTGGGTGATCTCCACTGGCCGTTTTCTGGTGGCAACGCACATTCTGGGGAAGTCCAACATCCTGGTTGACAGGCTCAGCTGGCCTATTCTGATGCCTTATGAGTGGTCTCTGAATCCGTCAGTAACGGACAAGATCTTTCTAAAGTGAGGTCGGCCTTGATGCAATCTCTTTGCCTCTCCTTCCAGTGCAAAGTGCATTGAGTATTTTGCTCTGATCCCCCTACGGAGGAGTCCCCCAGAGATGTTGTAGTCCATGCTTGACCCTCTGGTCTACTATATGCGTATCCTCCACTTCCTGTTATTCCCATGTTCATTCAGAAAGCTCGGCAGCTGGGGAGTTGAGTTATCCTTATTGCCCCTTTCTGGCCTCATCAAGTTTGGCTTCCCACACTGTGGTCTCATATAGTGTGTCCTCCCTGGACTCTGGATTCTGTCATGGATCTCATTATGCACCCATCAGGGGTTCCTCACCTAAAACTCATGGCTTGGCTGCTCCAGTTTCCATGATAGCCAGGACTCCCAGGCTTTCTTCTCCTGTTAAGAAGATCCTGATTGCTGCTAATAAAACTTCTACCAGGAAGATTTACTTTAGCAAATGGAAGCATTTTTCGATCTGGGGTTCTCAACATGACCTGGATCCTTTTACAGCTCCAGTCTCTGCCATTTTGGATTTTTTGGCAGATATTTTTAATAGTGGATCTAGCTTCTCTACTGTTAAGGCCCAATTGCTGGCTATTTCCAATTTCCATGTGGTCAAAAATTCAGCCTCTTTAGCTTTGTCTAAACTTTGTAAGGCTTTTCTGAAAGGTACCTTTCTTCTTAGGCCTCTGGTTAAGGACCCCACACCCCTTTGAGATCTTACCTTTGTTCTGCAGGCTATGGCTTCTCCCCGGTTTGAACCAGCTGCCTCGGTTGATTTGCAGTTTTTGTAGTGGAAGACTGCCTTTTTTGGTGGCAATTACCTTGGCTAAGAGGGTTTTTGAGCTTCAAGCATTATCTATTAAGCCTCCTTACCTAGTTTTCCATAAAGACAGAGTGTCCCTGCAGACCAGTTCTTCTTTCTTGCCGAAGGTGGATTCAGAATCTAATATTAACCAGGTTATTAATTTGCCAGTCTTCTTTCCAAATTTCCAAAATAAAGGGGAATACAAATTACACCTACTAAATGTGCACAGGCAGCTGCGTTTCTATCTGCATAGAACTAAAAGCTTGTGTAAATTGGATCAGCTTTTTGTCCCGTTTTCTAAACCCTTTTTGGGAAAACCCGTCTTTGAGGTTACCATTGCTCGTTGGATTTCAGAGTGCATTTCTTTGGCCTATTGAGCCAAAGGTTTGTCTCCACCTGGACATGTCTGGGTGCATTCTACCAGGTCAGTCTCTACTTCTGCAGCTTTTTTGTCCAGAGTTTCTCTTGGTGATATCTGTTCTGCTGCGACCTGGGCTTCATCACATAGTTTCATTTCTCATTATAAATTGGATCTTCTTTCCAGGAGCAGGGCATCTTTTGGTTCAGCCGTGCTCTGGAATATCCTTCCATGAGGACTTCCCAGGTTTTTGTTGGTAGCTAGGGACACTGTCTCTCAGGTTGAAGACCAAATAAAAACAACAACTTCAGATAAATAAGTTATGTACTTACCACAGTGTTCCATCTGAGTTGTTGCTTTTCATTTGTCTTCAACTGTCCCTCCCTCCATCCCCTGCCTTATTTTTGGGCTGTCTAGTGGACTGGACGAAGAAACATAGGCCCTCTTATCCTAGCTAGCTTTCAGCATGTGGGCCTTTATACGGTTGTACCAGGTTTTATAGGCATGTTGGCCTTTTAGGTGGGTGCAATTCTGCAACAAACTCGATCTGAGGGGAGGAAGGAGAGTGGAGCATTATGGGTAAGAGAGGAGCTTGGACTTTGGATCTGATGCTGGAGTATATAGCTGAGTCGGATCTGTGCCAGATCCGAGTACCTCAGATTGAAGATAAATGAAAAGCAACTACTCAGATGGAACGTTATGATAAGTACATAACTTATTTTTATTATTGATTGTAACTCCAAGTAGCTTAATGTGTGATATAGGTTCAGTCGTAGAATTGTTAGAAGTATATATCTGAAAAGCGGAATGCAGATCTGAAGTTTTATTACTTGAAAAAATCATAAGTTTAGGTTTGTTGGGATTCAGAATTAACTGAGAGTCAGAGAGCCATGATTCTACTGCTGTGAAGTAAAGTTGGGTTAGTTCTAGTAGTTTAGAGAGTGAGAGGGCAGAACAGGTGAGCATGGAATTGTCTGCATACTATAAAATTGTAGCTAGGTGAGTGGAAGTGTGGAGCCTGTTGATGAAAATGCTAAATAGGAGTGGACCCAAGATAGAACCTTTTGGAACACCTACTGGAACAGGTATCAGAGATTATAAATCATGTTTCCATTTTACAGCTTGTTATCTGCCAGACAGGCAATTGTGGAACCATGTGAGAGATTTATAGCATAAATTAAAGGATGAAAGTTCAAGAAGTTTTTGGTCGGAGACAGTATCGAATGCTTTGGACATGTCTAGGAATATACAGGAGACTAGATATCCATTATTTCTGTATTGGTTGATGGTGTTTGTGAAGGTTGGGAGAGCCGTAGTGGTACTGTGGTGGGGTTGGAAGCCATGCTGGGAATTAGTTAGAAGGTTATTTGATAACAAATAGTTCAGGAATTGGGAATGGATGCATTTTTCTAAGATTTTTGATAGTGGTGATAAAATTGCTGTTGGCCTAAGATTAGAAAGATTTGTACATGTCCCTCCTTTATGAAGTGGTGTGATGTAAGCTATTTTCCAGATTTTGGGAATATACTGTTCAGTTATGGAGCAATTGATCAAAATGTGATCAGACGTGAAAAGGGGAGTAGGTTTGGCATAACAGTTAAGGTTTTTGCTTTATAGACACAAGGAATGGAGATTTGATTCTGACCTTGAGTTATTGACTAGGCTTAAAATGGCCCTTCATGACAGTTAGCGTAGTATTCACCTGTGGACCTATGAACTTATGAACAACATGCTGAGCTGCCTTTTTGAATAAGTTGTACACAGCACTATCAAACATGGTATGCAGCAACACTTCTCTTATTCAGTCTTGATATGCCATTGTGAATCAAATGGATTTTGTCAATCCTTTTTCCTCCATATTAGTTGTACTCATAGCATGGCATAATGAATCTCAGTGGTAAATCAGATGCTCTCAAAGAATCCTTAATCTGGTTGTCAGTTCAAACAGGTGGCCCAGAGGTTTAAGACTATGAGCTGTTAATGAGCTTTTTTTTGTGGAGGGGGGTTGGCATTATGGTTAAGCTCTTTACCTCACAAGGTACAGGGTTTGAGTCAGATCTCTGTTTTTTTGGCTAGGCTTGTATTAGTATGCAGACCAATAGCCCAGTATTTATCTATGAACCTATGAATCTGCCCGAAACACTAAACCAGAAAGTTAATGCATTGTGCTACAGCAGATGTAATGTGACATGGGTCATGGTTTCAGCACATGGCTCAATGCTCCTGCTGTGCTTAACATGCAAACACTGCTACCCACTGCCACTATCTTGTCTCTCCCTATTTTGTTATTTCAAATTGGGAACTAATGGTGCTATGATATTCTTTTTGTTGTCAGTCTTCAGAAGGCAGAAGGCATAAATCTGTATATTATTTATTGGTAAGGAAATGGTCCTTTCTTATTTCCTTTATACACTTGCTGTTCTGGCAGTATTGCAGTATAGTTGATAGGTGCAGCCACAATATTTTCATTAACAAAAGGCTCTGAGTTGATTCTCATGTAAAACTTCAGTGAAATGGAAACACTTTGGTGGTACTTATTATATTATTTGGAAGGCAAGTCATAACAGAATGTGGCATGGAATGTAATAACTCACTGTTTTACTGTGGGACTTTCAGTTATCAACTACAACTTGATTTCCTCTACTATTATAAACTGACAGATTTTGGATATGGATAAGTATGAAGTAAAAACTGGTTATAAAAATGCATACTTTTTCTTAAATTGATGGTAATCAGTTATATGCAGGATGTGATAAAGAAATGCAGTGGAAACATAAATGCATTATGATGGAGATGTTGTTTATATTAATAATAAACCAACAATTGGAATAATGCTTTGCAGATGATTGCAAACATGAGTAAAATTTGTGAAATAGGAAGACACAAATTATATTTGTGTAGTCAACTTGGCATAACTGTAAATGTTTTAATGTTACCACTTTTGCAAAAAATACTCCAGGAAACCCTGACACGGGCAGAGATCTGGATGGGCAGTACTTCAACAGACAAACACCCCTCTCCTTAGGCCAACCCATATTACCTTCACCACAGATGTCTCCATGCTTCTGGTATAAAATGCCTAAAGAAAACTTACCATCCCATGGTACCTAACTTGAAAGAGATTCAGGGAGCTGTACCACAAGGGCAAAATTCAGAGTGACAGCAAAAGGGTATTTGTCCATCCCAGTCTAAATTCAGACTGGGTAGCATGTAAGAACTTGACTGCAGTATTGACCACACATTATCATCTACAATTATTGTAAGTTGACTCCACAACTGTACTTTATTCATCATATATTTTGCTGCTACACTCATTACATCAGTTGAGGCAACCAGCACAAGCAATGTTTGCAGGCATGAAAGAAGTATCTTAGAGGAGGTGGGGGGGTGTATGCCCTTCAGGATAGCAGAAATGAACACTGTCCTAGCACAAGAAGTAAGATCCATTCTGTAATGTTTGGAAAAGGTATAGACAGTGGACCAAGTGGCTGCATCCAGGATATCTTGTGAGAGTACCCCTTTTAGAAAGGCTGTGGTGGTTTGGCTGTGGCTCTGGAGGAGTGGAAACTGACTTTGTCCTGCATACATTTCCATGGAGTTTGTGGGAAAAATAAATGCAATTAGCTATCCAAAGGGGCAATGCCTGTTTCATTATAGTCAGGCCTTTTTATTATCAGTAAATTCTTCAAAACATGGCTCAGTTTTGTTTTTTAATAATTTCTCAGTTGCCTGTGATCATCCATGCAGATCCTCTACTCCTTAATCTGGGGAGAAATTGAAAATGCCAGTTACCTAGCTAGTTTGGTTGAGCACAGCCTCTGTAATCACTTTGGGCATAAATGTGGGGTTATTTTGCACAAGGTGACCTGGTCCAGAAAAACAGCAAGAACAAGTTCTTTACACACAAGGGCCTGCAATTCTGGCATGCTTCCCACCAAGGTAAATGCTACTTTTCCAGGAGTGGAATTTGATATCAGCAAAGATGGGGCTAGAGTTGGTCTTTTTAGTATAAAATTCAAGTTTCACCCTAAAGTCAGAGTCCACTCTGGATGCCCAAGATGTAGGATGCCCTTTAAGAATTGTTTAACAGATGGCTAGAAGTCAAGATGGGATCTGAGGATAAACAGGCTGAAATGACTGATAGATATACCTTTATGGATGTATATTTTTAGCCCAAAGAAACTTAATGGAAATATATTTTAATCCCAAAGTCAAGAGTTCTGAGAGATAATGTAGGACTGTTGGCATATTCTCTTTATTAAGGTAAAAGTCCCTACTTTGGCATCAAAGAGAAAACCTTTTCCACTTAGCTAGGCTTGATTATCTGACCCTTTTTGTCCTAGGTGACCTCATGATATTAGGCAAGTTTATAAAATATTGGTGTCAAAAAGAAGAAGAGCTATAAAGTTGTCAAGTTTGAAGTAGACAAGTTATGTTGTGGTTAGGGACCCCTTGCACCACATTGAGAGATCCACCTCCTGATGCAGCAAGATTGGTTCTTCATTGGCCAGTTGTATCAGGTGAAAGAATCAGTACTGTCCTGGAGAGAAAGGGACAATCTGTATTATTTCTTGTCTGTCCTCCATTATTTTCTGTATTGCCCTCTGAAACAAGGATTCTTCCACTGCCCAAATTTTCATGCATGTGCCCTGTAATATCAGCCCTAAGGTGAAATCTCTACAGGCCTGGTCTGAGGTGTCAGTAGTGAGGGTCTGGTTTATGGTGGTCTGCCTTAAGGTCATACCCTCATTGATATTCATTTGGTGGATCCACCATAACAGCTCTTTCTTGACACAGGGTAATGAAGTTGGTATGGTCTCTAAGGGATGGATTTGTTGATCTCAAGTACTGTTACAATGTTCTCATGTGTAGCTTGATGATGGGTGCCATGAAGATGGTGGAAGCCATGTGACCCAGTATCTAAATGGCAGTTCACTGAGACTTTCTTATCATGATTTTTAAGAGTCCTGTCAGGCCATCCAATTCTTCTACAGACAAGAAGTCTTTGGATACTGTTGTGTCCAGTAAGACACCTAGAAAAGTGGAGTGGAGTATAGTTCAAGTAAGACTGTTGGAGATTCTGTGAGATTTCATCCTCTCTCTTTGGTACTGCAAAGAGTACTGTAGAGCCCCCACCACCACCACCATCTCCTCTATTGACTTTGTCTCCAGGTAAGGATAAATGTGGATGCCCTTGGTTCTGCAGTCTACAACTACTGAATACAGGAATTTGGTGAATATCCTGAGTACAGTAGCTAAACCGAAAGGCAAGGAGGTAACAGGAAATGATATCCTCTGATGCAAATCTTAGAAAATTTTCTGTAATTTCCATCTTAGAATATGGAAGTAGGAATCTTTTAGATCCAGAGAAACCATGAAGGCCAGGGGGTTTAACATAGAAAACCTTGTCATTAGGGAGTGTGTTACATGCTGGAGCCAAATTAGTTCCCTTAAAGATTCCAGGAACACAATGTCCAGGTCTGCAATGAGATTCTTGTAAAAGAAGTTGTGTGGAGCCTGCACTCTGTACCTTCAGTCAGGTGTCTGGGGACAAGGGGTTAGGTGTCGAGGTCTAACTAAGGTGTTTACTTCAGAAAGATCCAGGATGGCTTCCTGGACTGGACAAAGGGTAATGGGTTTTGTTGGTCAAATCACAGGAGTTCTATCACACTTCATCTTCTGGTGAACAGAAACTTTATGAGCTTGCAATAAGAGAAGCTGTCTCATGAGAGAGAGTGTATTGCCAAATGACGGATCCTGTGTTGGAGAGTCAGAGACCATAGTGTTATAATTGTCTGTGTCGTAAGACAAATGAGGGAGGGGGGACATCTGAAAATTTATTACCTCCAATTTTGAATCCTCAGAGTCCGTCAGTGTCTCTGGTGAGGATTCCCTCTTTCTGTTTGAGGGCATGACCCTAGACATGGATGGCAACTTTGTAAGAATTGATAAAAGCCTTGAGACAGCTTAGTCCACTCTTGAGAAATAGGCAGAGGTGGAATGTGGTCAGATTAACAACCAAGGATCAGACTTTGCTTAGCAGAGATCAAAACATCAGATGGTGTCTTAGGGTTGTCAAGGTTCTAGGAGCTTTATGAGTGGTGTCCCTACACTCTGGTTTACTAGTCTCTGCATGGACATCCACCAAAATGAAAATCACAGGAAAACCACCCTTGACCTATTTAATTAGCAGACATTGCTCCTGGTGGATTAATGCACAAGTTTAATGGGATTCAGACATGCACGTTGAAGAAAAAATGATGGTCTCCTGAGGGGGCATCACCAGGGCTTCTGCCAGTTGTAGATGTTAGGTCCAAGGACTGTTTGAGAGTCCCAACGCTACTAATGCCCTTGGACCTAGAAGAATCATCTGACTCCCAGGCCTCCTTTTGCTTCTTCTTCTTCTGCTTCTCCTTTCATATGACTGGCTACCATCCAAAGACATGGTGGTCTTTAGGTACAAGGCTGCAAGTCTCTTTCTGTTAAGGGAGATCTGGATGGCATTTCATCTCATTAATTAGGTCATGGGCCTAAATTATTGCTGGATCTCAGAAGCACTTATATCATGCTTCATGCCCAGGCAGTACACACATTTTTCATGTATATGTTTAAATGAAATCTGTTATCTACAGACAGATTTTCCTTTGCAAGAAAATATGCCCAGTACCTCTGCAATGGAGAGGGTTGCCCAAAAGGTATCTTTCTCAGCTTAATCAAAAGAATGATTATCATACATCCAAAAAATGAAGGTTATAAACTGTAAAAAAATAAAGGTCATTCCCCAGCAGGATTACATTTTTGACTGATACTTGACACTGAGTCATGGTCTACCTCACTGGACTGATCAAAGACCTTGTACAATGATTTGAAGTATGTAACTTCTCAGTGGGTTTAATTTCTCTAATTGTTTTGGGATTCTAACACCATGACAGGAATGGACCCCATTCCTAATTTAGGAGTGCGTGAAATTAGTATTGTTTCAGTCTTTGATGTTAGTTAAGAGTGCTCTTCTCAGCACCCACAAAGTGCCCAGAATCGCCTCTTTCTGTAATTCATATGGAGGGTACATGTACTGCTTACATTTTTAAGTACAATTGTAAATTCCAGACAAATATATTGGTTTATTTTATTTAAAATGTGTTTATTAGATAGAACACTGATTGCAAGTGACCAGTTTCAGTCTCAGACTGAGAATACAAAGAAAATCAGAATTACATTTAGTGAGAAACGTCGGGATTATAATGAAAATGCAATCTGTAAAATACCATTATCAGCTAATAAAAATGTAAGGAATATCTACAATTATAATATACACTGTTTACAAAATTCAAAACAAATCTCATGTAGAAAAAAGAAGTGTCTGTATAATAAGTACAGCTTTGTTTTGTCTAAATGGGGATAATAGGATAACTGAGTGGAGTGAAGGATGTTAGACAGAAATTATGAGTAGCTGGAATGAGAGTGTGTGAGCGAAAAGTAAAGACTGGTACAACAGAACTTACCATACGAGGGACAGTAAGAGTGTTACCAGAGAAACAGAAAGAGAGGGATGTAGCTCAGGTTAGAGGAGATATGGCTGGATGAGAAGCAATGACATTTGGCTGATAAAAGGAGGTGGGCCTTTAGATGAGTCCTAAATTATGCGTAAGATGAGGTGCCTTTCATTTGCGGGGCAATACTTTCCCGGAGTTTTGGTCCTATTATGCAGAACCAGTGATCTGCACAATGGAATTTAGTTTTGGAGGGTGACACATTGTGGGAGCAGTATGTTTATGGTTCTGCGGTCACTGCTAATCCATGTTTCAGCTGGGTCCAACACCACAAGGTATCCTACCAGATGTAAATTATGTTTATATGAACTAGCAGTAATGTTACTACTATGTATTACAGTTTTAGAGTGATTCAGCCAAAAGACGGCACTGGCAAGTTACTATTTGTCATCTGAAGCTGTTCCATTTAACAACTAATATGTGCACACGGTCAAAAATATTCTATAATGTCAAACACTGTGGGAAGTAAGTGCAAATTAATATTAAATAATTCATCAAATTTGCCCTAGTGACATCATATCAGTTTTACAAACAAAATTATTATTTTCTTGAGCATGTAGCCTTAAAATAAGAATATGTGGAATAGTTCAGATAAATGTATAAAATTGCCAGATAAGTGAATTAAACTAGCACTTGCAAATAAAACTTCCACTCTGGTAATTTTTCAAAGTTATGACAACAGCAAAATCGATCCAAAAACGCCAAGCCACTCGACCAACAACAAATAGTTTAATGTATCCTTTAAGTGCGCTCTGTTACATACACTTTTCGTCAAAGTATTACTTTTTTGGATCGATTTTGCTGTTGTCATCAGTTTGTATCCAGTCCTTCCTAATTTTTCAAAGTTGTGGAAGCAGGCATGAGTTGTAAAACAGGAGGTATTTTGCAAAGTTCACAAAAAGTTCTTTCATCAATAACAAGAACACATACAACTAGCTAGTGATTCATAAAAAACATGCAGCATTATGAGGCAATGAAGCAAAAGATGCAGATAAATGGGTATGCAAATGATAGTATAATGACATACAAATGAAGAAACAGCCTACTGAAGGCATAATGACATGCAAATGAGGATGGGGAAGCAAGTCAGGTTTTACATTTAAGAAGCATAAAGTGGCATAAACAGTTAAAATTTGAGTCTAAAACCAAAGAGCACACAAAGACTGTGATGCTGCTAGCAGGTATGCTGGTAGCAGTGATGACTTATGTGAATCAGCATTTGATAAACTCAAGCAATGATCTCCTGAATGCCTAATGCAGTTACTTGGACATTAGAAAACTGTACTGTCGGGGGATTTCATCCCATAAGATGTCATTCTAGTAGGTTCGGAACTGGCTGCATGTCATACGAGATGTTATATGGGAATTGATTGACATGCATGACCCACAGACTAAGCCTGGGGCAATGTATGGAATTCCTATACCTGTGGATACCCAGGTAAGTGTTGCTTTTACCATAATATCTACAGGGACTTTTCAGACAAAAAAATTGGAATACCATCAGAAGCATACTGTACACTAGAAAAATGTACTAGCAGGGGAGCTCATCTACTTTCCCAAAACAACAAAGAAATAGAAGAGAGGAGGGCCACAACCACTGGTGGACTCTGCAATATTGCTCACCTTCTCAAAGTGTTGGGATAGATAGACTACACCCATTTCAAAATAAAAGTACTAGCTGGTGTCCATAGACAACATTACATCAGTTGAAAGGGCTACCATTCTGTCAATGCCAGTTAGTATGAGAGGCTCAGGGTCTAATACATAACATGTCCACACAGTACCCTGGCAATGCACATGATTCCCACATGTGGCATACAAGTCATTTGTAACACCATTTCCTGCATGGAAAAATCCCACACAGCCACCACACAAATAAATGAAAGCACAATGACAAACCGACAAATCAACATACATAAACATACACAGCATTACCATCACCAATCTCTCTGTCCCTGTTCTTAATTTGTTTCAGGTGATGCATCTGACTTCTGGAGTTCAGGCTGATGATGCCCATAAAGAATGCACAAGGCATGGCTGAACATTAGTATAACATCACCCATGATCAAATCAAAAATGAGGTAGAGCTTGTGTTTGGCCTGCTGATGTCCATGTTCCACTGTTTGGACATGTCTGGAGGGTCACATCTGTAGCAGTTATGAACTGTGTGCATTGTAATAGACATCTAGGGTGTCTACCACAGGTATGCACACACGTCTGGCCATGAGTAACGTTTAAGTGCATGATACTAATGGTAGCAGTGATGTGTCCCACCATGGAGAGTACAAGGCTGAGCATAGCATCATCCCTGACTTCCAGTGCTTCCTGAAGGCCACATCCAATGACAACCATCTCCAGTTTTATGTGTATACCTTCAGACACTGCCTGGATTACAATCCAGCACATCTGCTAGTTCAGGCCAAGATTCAACTACACATCATCTTCTGACTGTGAGAGAAGATGACACTATGTTGCATCTGTATGTTAGATAAAGTACATTCATCTCTCTCTGCTGGACCATAACCTGAGGTGGCTATGACATCAGTCAAAATGAAGGACACACAGACTAGATAGGCAACACATCATGCTGTGTAGCATATAGGATGTGTGTGTGTGTGTGTGTGGGGGGGGGGGGGTGGCTACAGTGTCATTCCAGCCAGTGGGTGTAGGCTCATCCACGAGTGAGCCTGGCAGTGTCAATGTGTCCTGAGACTATGACTCAGTGTGTGTGTGTGTTGGCATCATCATCGGTCCCTGGCTGAGATTGGCCTCAGGCTACAGCATGCTGTTCTGGCCCAGCCTCTATTAGTGTTATAGTATGTCAATACAAATACATAACAGTACTGTGGGATAATTCTTACCCCACCAGCCCCGTGTCCCATGGTGTGCATGCTACTGACAGCTGAATTCCCACAACCAAATATAAAACACCTGCCAGTGGCAGCAGTCCCCCAGTTCTGTAAGCCTGATGTACCTGTGAAGGATAGAGGCAGTGGTTACTGCCACCACAATTGTGTTTGTACACCAACAGTTGTTGTATGCCTCCTGCAATCTGAGCATATACCTAGCCAGTTTACACGAGAACTATGTAGCATCTGTTTGTTCCCAGACCCTGGGTCAACATCTCCAAGTATGAAGCTTATCCCCTCATCATCATCATGTAAGGATGCTGGGAATGATTCTTTTTCTGTCAGTGTAGAGCCCTGATAGAGGACCACCCCGTATCCCTGTCATTTCTGAGAAATACTGTGTGTCTTCTATGAGGCTGTTTCCTGTAGTTTATATGCTTCTGACACTGATGAATGGTGCAGCTCCTCCCTCCACAGCACTGGCATTATGCAGTATTGGATCCCATACACAGTCTGATATAGGCTATTATATACCACTGCTTCTGAACATATGTCCTAAATGTCTGTAGCAATATGTCGTTCTCTGCAGGGGTAAACTTGCCCAACCTCTTCTGTCTGCTGCCTTTGGAAGACATGTGAAGATCTAGGGAGACAGGACACCATATATTGTGGGTGTATAGAGATAGGTATGTCACAGTGATGGCAGGTTGGCACAGTAGGACATGATTATCTATACTCCAGAATGGAGATACTATGGGGATCTCATACATTCTGCTCACTGCCTGGGGCTGCCTGGATGGGAAGGGGTTGTTGTTCTTTGTCAAGTGAGCTGACATCTCCTGTTAGGTTTGCAAGTGAACAGATGAATGCATACAGTAGGGTACAGCTAGTGGTGTTATAAAGGCGAGGGCAGTCTAGCTGTATAGGTGTGGCTAACCTCTGTCATTGGATGCCACCTCTTGCTATGAGGTATATGGGTGCAATAGGGTATAGATGCTGCTTCTGTTACAAAGCCTAGAACTGCCTGGATCTAGTGGGTGGTTGTGCTGTGGCAGTGGGCTGCCATTCCCTGCTAGGGCTGTATGTTAAGAGATGCTTGACTGCAGTAGGGTACTGTTTTAGGTGCCTGTTGCTGCATGGGTAGTACCACACGCTAATCTTAACCCAGCAACTGTACAATTACAGGGTAAATTCAACAAGGAACTATTCAGATGTGTGTGTGGCACTGCTCCTATACCACCTACCACACTAATATAGACTCTGTGTACTTCTTGCAGGCTATCTCTACTGTAATTCTGCTTCTGTGCTGATAGAGAGTGATTCAAGCTGCTAAAATAAGTTTGCTTCTTATTTTTCTTAATGCAGATTGTGAAGCCAGGAGTAACTCTAGACTAAAAGAAAAGCAGTTGTGCTGCCAGTGGTAATGCTAGGCTAAATGAAATAGTTAAAAATGTAATGTATTCTTATCAACACATGTTTATCTGCAGTGTGCTGTTCTCAAGTATAGGAATTAGGGACTTTGTATTTCTGAATATCAAAGTTCAAGTAATGTCTTTGAAATGTGCTGAATCGGCAGACATGTTGGCTCTTCTTGTTAAAGTAAATGACAAAGATGAAAGATCAGAGGGATGTAATTGCTATAATGATTTATCACTAAGACACCAAGAGAGATTCAGAATGCAAGGAAAACAGACATGGAAGTGTATTGGCAGTCTTTCAGTGGTTGCTATGATTAATGAAATAATTGATTTTACTACTTGTTTTGCAACCAAAATGGGCACTGGGAGCTGAGGAAAAGACATTTTTCTATAACTGTGTATGAAAAGGCAACACCAAAACTGCCGAAATGCTCCTGAATAACCACAAAAAAAAATAAAAAAAAACAGACTGGAAGATGCAGGAAAAACAGAGTGAGATCCATACAATGTTAGCATAATAAAACTTTTAATCCACACTTTCGTAACCAAACTTCTTCAAAATAAAATGTACATACACAACATCACTTTTAAAAACAGTTTTGAAATACTTCACCAATGAACTAATTTTTCCACTTAAACAATTACACAATTAATCAATAAAATTTCTGAACTCAGGAAGTTATTTCCTTATATAGACTCTACGGTCTTTCAAAAAAACATTTAATGTTAACAGCATCATTTATACCAGTTTTTGTTTTGTCTGAATTAAGTCTAATCTGCCATAAAGTCTCCTTTTGTTCAAAATTTGTTTTGAAATTGCCACCCCTGAAGTTCTGACTTCCTTGTTCCAGCACAGAAAACAATACTTTATTATATGTAGGACAGATGGTAGTATACTTATAAAAAGCATTAAAGCATTTGTCTTTTTCTAATGTTATAGTAATGTTCTTTTATTCTAGTGCATAGAGCTCTTGTAGTCATACCACTGTAGAATGCACTGCAATGTGCACACATATCAATGTACACAACTGCTTTACTCTTACAATTAAAGTGTCCTGGAACTCTCAAAGTGTAAGGTAGATGTTCTAAATTAACTAAGGGACCTTCAGAAATATATCTGTATATGTTACAATTCCCACACTTGTACATGACCCATTTTTTGGTGTACTATTGAGACAATATCCCACTTTGTTTCTCTCTCTTTCAATTTCAATTTCATTGCCTTTTATTTTTACTTCCTCTGTGTGCCAACCTACATTTATCTTGCACCATACCTGAACTGTTTTTTTTATTATTTTAGTAAAGTTAATTTATTTATCTCTAACATTGGGTGGCTGGTATTTATATATTTTAAGTATGTTTATGTTCTGTTGCTTATCTGACAAGAAGGTTATCATTATTTCTATGGCTGGGTAGCAAGCTGCATGGGCCATGTCTTCTATGAGACTGTTTAAGGCCAACTACCAGTGAAAGAAATATTAATTGATATATTTTATATCTAGCTTGATTTAAGAGCAGCAGTTAATTGAAGTATCTGGCTTCTTAAAGGGTGGTGGTAGTACTACTGTGCCAGGAAGAAATTCTCCCAACTTTCCCTAGGAAGTGTGTGTGTGTGTGTGTGTGTGTGTGTGTGTGTGTGTGTGTGTGTGTGTGTGTGTGTGTGTGTGTGTGTGTGTGTGTGTGCGCATGTGATCGTGCATGTTTGCAAGAAAATGGCACCTTGCATGAAAGTAAAGGCAGATGTAATGTGATCCTATCTCGCCTACATTCTGTACAGATGGGTTCGGAGCCGATCCTCAGCTCCGACTCGGTACGCTATACAATAGAACGAAGTCTCTTATTGGCTGAGTTACCTCATATCCCAAGATGCACCACTACTGCTTCCCCAGATCTCGTTTGCCGCTTCTACAACATAGACGTGGTCTCGGACTTGGCTGAGCTAAGTGCCTCTTAGTGATTATTTTTCTGTCAGAATTTTCACTAAACTTACCCAAAAGCTGTTTTAACAGCTACTTATTGTTGCGTGACTGAGTATTTTTGAATTTTTGTGGTGAAATTGTATTTTCTTCGAGGATCCCGTTTAAGTTAGAGGGGCCTTGCCTAGCCCACGCGCCTTAGTTAGAGCTGTTTAACAGTTACTCATTGTGGAATTGTGTAGTTAAAAATTTTTTCTGTGGTAAATTGTATTTTTTTCTTGTTGCTAAGTGATCCCGTTTAACTTAGAGGGATCTTGCCCTAGTCTACGTGTTATTTTTCTCTTAGAAGTCAGTGTTGAAGTAGATAGCCATGTCGAAGGAACATAGGCCATTAGGATTTAAAAAATGTTCGAAATGCAACTATAAAATGTCCATTACGGACGATCATTCTTTATGTGTATACTAAACGAAAATGAATCCACTCAGCCTTGCTAAAGTCCTGCAAGTCCAAAATTAGCAATGCAAGAAAAAAGATAGCAGGACACTGCTGCTGCTCAATAAAACTTTTAATAAAAATTTAAAAACAAGTAATCCAGGTAATCCAAATGCAGATAAAGTGAAAAAGTAAGCGCTTTCGGGTTACACCCTTCATCAGACATCAAACACTTCATACACCTTCTTTTTAAATAATTCTCAACCAATAAAATCCTACTAAGTCAATGAAACACACGCCTTCTCAAAAGTGTGGGTTTTAAAGGAATAACATCATTAAGACCAGGGGGTATGTGTGCCATTAAATCTATAATCCATTTGGTTTCATCCAAAGCAGTCTGCAACCTGACATCCCCCCCCCGGTTATTCAGTCTAATATTGACTATTACTCTAAACAAAAAACTATGTGTTGGATGCATACAAATATGCCTGAATAGGGCATTACTGTCATCCCTATTCCTTATACTACCTAGATGTTGTAGGATTCTTACCTTAAACATATTTGTGGTCATTCCCACATAAAAACTGGGACACTTTGTGCATTCAGCCAAATAGACCACGTTTGGGGTCCTACAAGTGGCCCTACCTTTAAGAACAATGTTCTTACCTGTTGTTCTATGTAGGAAGTTAACCTCTTTATTAATAAAGCTGCAAGCTTTACACGTGCCACATGGAAGTGTACCTGCCATGTTCTTAAATGGCCTACTCTCAGAAAGACTTTTCTCTTTGCATAAAAGGTCACTCAAATTCTTGTTCCTTCTATATTGAAAATAAGGTCTATTGTCAATTAGCCCCTTTAAACTGGTATCACTGGTGAGAATGTTCCAGTTACTGTTAACAATTTTGCAGATGTCACTAATATTACTCCCATAGGTGAACAGCATCTTGGTACCTCTCTGTGTGGGGGCATCCTGCATATTCACTTCGGGAGCCTGATGCTGATTCCTATTGAGCCAAGGTCTAAATTTGGTCTGTCTATAAACCTTACTATTATCTATAACATTCCTCACCATATTCTTCCCATAGCCTCTCTGCTCAAAATGACCTGATAGATTCACTAACTCTTGTTCAAATTGCATGTCATCCGTGTTAATCCTGGAGGCACGGCTCACTTGTCCTCTAACAATGTTTGGAAAAAGATGGCGGGGATGCATGCTGTCGTAGGACAGCAAGGTGTTTTTCCAACAGTCTTTTTTATATAGGCTAGATGAAAAGCCTGCCTGTTGTTGTGTGACCCTCACATCTAAGAAATCTAGACTGTGGTAAGACGTGTTGGCACTGAACTTGAGGAAGGTGGTGGTAGTGTGTAGATGTGACAAAAACCTATTGAAGGTGTCATGTTCTCCATTCCAAAGAATAAAAATATCATCTACAAATCTTACATACATTAAAATGTAATCCTTCCAAGTATCATTTTCCAAAATATTCATGGTTTCCCATTTAGAGAGGACCAGGTTCGCATAGGTATTGGCACAGGGTGTGCCCATGGCAACACCCTGTGCTTGCCTATACGTGGAGACAGCTCCCAGAAAAACATTGTTGTCCAACACTATTGTTAACAAATCTTTGATGAGTTCTATTTTTTTCTCAATGACTCCCAAACCTGTTAAAAGTTCAATTACTGAATTAATGCCATAATCATTATTAATCACAGTGAAAAGGCTGTTAATGTCCAAAGTAACCATAAGAACATTACCAACACTGGCAGGTTTAGTAACATTCCCCAAAATCTGTAAAAAATGTCCTGTATCTATCAGGATGTTTTCCATTTGTTTAATATATGGTTTTAATAGAAAGTCTACCCATATGGAGACATTTTCGGTTACCCACCCCCTGCCCGAAACAATCGGCCTAAGGGGTGGGTCATTTAGACACTTATGCAGTTTGGGTAGGGCCTTGAATATTGGAATCATTGGTTTCTCAATCAGTAAAAACCGATATGTGTCTTCTGTGATGCTCAGGTTGTTCTTCAGGGTAATTAACTTCATATGCACTTTATCAACAATATGCTTCACAGATACCGGATTAATCTCCATGTAAGCTATATCATCTTGTAACAAATGTTTTATCTTGTCATTGTACCATACGGCATCCATTAAAACAATTGCTCCCCCCTTGTCCGCCTTTTTTATTATTATGGAGTCATTATTGGCTAATTCCTTCAAAGCTCTGGCCTGCTCTATAGTTAAATTATAATATTTAGAAAAAAGACCTTCAGTATAATATTTGGCCATGTCTTTCTCACAAGCACTCAAAAAAAGGTGTAAGGTGGGTGAAAGCTGTGGTATAAATCCACTTGCTTTCTTAGGCATGTTACAATCAGATGTATCATTTCCAAACATACTCTTCAACATTAAATTTCTACAAAACAACATAATGTCAGTAATTACCTCATTGTGCATGCAAGGGTTGCTGGGCACAAAAGTTAGTCCCTTGTTCAAAACGAACAGTTCATCCGTAGTTAGAGAATGTGAAGATAAATTGTAAACAATATTGTGATGGAGGCCAGGAGTCACTGGAGGGTTCTCCTCCTTTTCCCTGCCTCTCTGTCGTCACTCTGTGATCTTTTTCCGACCCCTCTCTTCTTGACAGGCGCCGGTAAAAGTTCCAAAAAACGCTTTCGTCCCTGTGAAGCCTTGGGACGTGCTCCAGTCCCTGTATTCACCTCTTCCATGTCCTGTACAACGGTCGACATGAAATCCTTCTCAGCCGACAAGGAGGAAGCTCCCGCTTCGATCCTGTGTTGCTCCCCAGAACAACGCAAACCGGCACTGATGGTGTCGGTGGCCAAAGTCATGCGTGTGGAAGTATCCCCTGTATCTATATCGCCTCCCTGTGAATGGCGAGTGGATGGTGAAGGCAGATCGACTGTATCGACTGTGGTAGTGCGTCGACCATTGACGACGCAGGCAGGCTCTGTACGTTCTGCTGTGGTACGTACTTCCACCGGCAGCTCGTCACGCTCTCTAGAGTCCCTCTGATGCCCAGTGAATCCTGTGAGGGTACGCACCTCATTCATCCGCTCATCACGTTCTCTGGAATCCCTCTGATACCGTGGGTTTCTGGGCCAAACAAAGATGTTTCCCCTGGAGAAGTCCTCATGGTCCCTCTTGATTTTACTCATCTTGTCGAGGCGTAGTTTCTCGGCATTATCTTGAAGTGCTCCGCATGTCTGTTGTAAACGTTGCTTGCTTCTATGGTCAGTGAAGTCACTCTCTAATTTACATAAGAGGAGCTGCACCTCCTCACTTAACCTTTCCATTTCAGGTGCAAAAAAGCTGATTAGCAGTTCCATATACTTATAACTGGTGTTGATATTTAATGCCTGCCATTTAGCCAGTAATTCAGGAAAACGGTCTCCTTGTGCCGGCATACACATGACCCTCATACCTCTGGGTACGATGCCATATTCAAGGCAGGCTTCGAATTGGAATTTTTGCCACTGCAAACGTTGTAATTTGTTTATTTTAAAGTTTAAATCTTTCAACAAGTCCTCAAAGGTCTTATCGACCGGTGCAGGCGCATCTTTGCTCTCATTTCTATTTTTAACTACATCAAAACCCAGATTTAGAAGCGGATTTAGTGAAGGTGTAAGAAGCTTCTTGGACCAACTTCCATTCATTGGTCCCGATACAGAAGCACCAACATGGGAGTTGTTCAACTCACCCAAAGTATCAGCAGCATGCATGGCTTGTAGAATGAAAGCAGCACCAAACGAAAATGAATCCACTCAGCCTTGCTAAAGTCCTGCAAGTCCAAAATTAGCAATGCAAGAAAAAAGATAGCAGGACACTGCTGCTGCTCAATAAAACTTTTAATAAAAACTTAAAAACAAGTAATCCAGGTAATCCAAATGCAGATAAAGTGAAAAAGTAAGCGCTTTCGGGTTACACCCTTCATCAGACATCAAACACTTCATACACCTTCTTTTTAAATAATTCTCAACCAATAAAATCCTACTAAGTCAATGAAACACACGCCTTCTCAAAAGTGTGGGTTTTAAAGGAATAACATCATTAAGACCAGGGGGTATGTGTGCCATTAAATCTATAATCCATTTGGTTTCATCCAAAGCAGTCTGCAACCTGACATCCCCCCCCCGGTTATTCAGTCTAATATTGACTATTACTCTAAACAAAAAACTATGTGTTGGATGCATACAAATATGCCTGAATAGGGCATTGCTGTCATCCCTATTCCTTATACTACCTAGATGTTGTAGGATTCTTACCTTAAACATATTTGTGGTCATTCCCACATAAAAACTGGGACACTTTGTGCATTCAGCCAAATAGACCACGTTTGGGGTCCTACAAGTGGCCCTACCCTTAAGAACAATGTTCTTACCTGTTGTTCTATGTGGGAAGTTGACCTCTTTATTAATAAAGCTGCAAGCTTTACACGTGCCACATGGAAGTGTACCTGCCATGTTCTTAAATGGCCTACTCTCAGAAAGACTTTTCTCTTTGCATAAAAGGTCACTCAAATATGAAATTAAAATTAATATAATAAAATTAAATAAGTACACTGGTAGGTGCAAATGTACGTACACCTGAAACTTAATGTCAACCCTCAATTTGCCTAAGCCTAAGATATGGCTTGATCGAAATAAATTCATTTAGCCCAGGAAAATTATGGGCATATAAACGAAGCTGCCATATAAGCTCACACATATCCAAATGATGTTGTGTATATTAATTTTAATTTCATTAAGTGTGATTGATGGTTAGAATTCATTTATTATTCACAAATTTTGTTGTATATATTTTTTTGTCTTGTGTTTTGATTCAATAATTATTTTTATTATTTTCATTATTTGCCATCTACTGTCCGTTTACATTTTGTGTTTTACATTTAAACTGTATAGGATTTTATATATGTATTAGCGTTCAAAGTTAAGTACACAGAGGTTGTTGGTTCATTGGCTTATTGTTTTTAATTGACTTATTGTTTTAATTGATTGCATTATATAACGGTTCTACCAATCTGAGGAAGTCATTGTCTCTGACGAAACCTAGGTCATTGGTGAGCCGGTTGTGCAGTTTGGTTTGAATAAACTTGTCGGTTGGACCTACGTTTTCCTGGTCTTCATTTAGTGGTTTTCATCCTTGTTGGTTCCTGGTTTTTATTGTGGCATGGAGAACGAGAGTCCACTAGCGAGTGTTTCGGAACTGCTGCACGCTATTCATGCCAAATTGGACGAACATTCTGCCCAAATTCAAATACTGTTGGGGCGTGCTAACGGAGTGCATAGCGATGGGCTGCATGGCAGTTTAGGTCTGCCACTAACTCAGGTAACCCCTGTGGTTACCATTTCATCTCCTGTTCAAGGTATTGACACTTGCCGTAATGGCAACATGGCCAAAGATAACAACAGAGATGGTGTGTGTGACAAGGAGTTCCTTGTCAAACAATGTGCCGAGTGGAAAACTAATGGTTTTAATTTTCTAAAGGACAGTGCTCCTATCCGGCGTAACAACAGCAATTCCAATCAATCCTTGGTAGAGTTACTTAAAATATTTGAATTGAAATTGTTTAAACTCAAAAAAACTCAGCTGGAGAACAGCTATTTAAATAGAAATATTGAGCTGGGTTTGGTTCCAAAAGGGTTACGCGTTTGGAGATATCCAAACGGGTGTGACCAGAATAAAGACATGATTGAGGAGCTACACAGTTTATTTAACTCTACGGGAATACACATAATGGAGCTAATGGTCAAGTATAATAATGTGAAAATAGACAAGCTTACGGCGGAAATAGAGGACATTAATGGTAAAATAATACACGATCTATTATTTGATCAGTTTTATACGAACTACGTTAATATTATTAATCACATTGACCGGAGCTGTGAGAATATATTTAACAAGAAGTTGAGTAAATTGAAACGTGATATTCAAGTATATGAGAGTGGCGTTGTTTATCCACTTACGGAAAGAGAGAATCATCATAACCCTGCCCAAAAAGGGAAAACCTATCGGAGACGAGACAAATTTGACGTCAGTCCACCGGAAGACAACGGAGGTTTTATTAGTCCTAATTCATCTGGAAATGGCCCTTTAGAAGAAGGTGTGCGACGCTCGGAGAGATTAAAGAATCAGGGGCAACAGGATGACGAGGACGAAGTAACTTGGATGGGAGCACGGTCAAAATTAAGAAGTCATGGAACTGGCCAGCAGCGTAGTTTGGGAAAAGTGCACAAAAGCTCGTAAAGCCTCAGGTCAACATTTCTTGTGGTAAGACTTTTGACTATTTATCATCCAGTAACGGTTTAGTTTTGCCCTTTTACGAGCGGTTTAATGCGGACAATATAACCGTTTTATCTGGGGTAGAGTGCATTCATGAGACATTTAACAGTTGTAGCACTTCGCCTAAGGAGAAATCTAATGTTAAGGGTTGTGGAAACGAAGCCATTATCCACAATGGGAGTCCTAAGGCTTGTGAGCCGTCTGCCTTTTGTGTTAAAGATTCGTTTTGTTTTTCTTTGCAGGAAGATGTTTTAAAAACTACTCTTTTGGAGTCTGTCCATGTTGAACAGTACAGCAAGCAGCAAACTGTTACTAGTCACGCTATGTGCAATGGGGAAACGTGTCGTTTCAAACTGAATGTTATGTGTGAATCACTGTGTACTAAAGACAAAACGGATAGTAGTGGAGTCATGATTAAAAGTGACCACCTTTGTTACACCAATGATTCTGAACATGTACAGCTTGATCAAGGAATTTTTCAGGCAAACGGTGTGACAGTGGATGCTGACCCATTGTTAAACTTAAGTGTATATATGCCTTCAACTGTGTTTGACGAAGATGGCAATTTGATTGATTTGGTGAATCTGTGTGATAGGTCTAAGTTTGATTTAATTTCTACAGATGTCATTGAATGTAATGTGAGTCATTTGGGTGACTTACAAATAGACATGCAATGGACTAATGTAACATTAGGTGTAAAAGGTATTTGTGGTGTTTTAAGTAATCCAACAATTCTTTCTAATAATGTTGGTGATTTTAAAATTTACAATTATTCCAACATTACACTAAATAGTGAACATGCAGAATTTTTCTCAAAAGGTTTTAATTTTGTACCATCAAGAAGAGGGAATATGGTTGACTTGTTGGTGGATTTAAAGCTTTTTACACGGAAAATGAACCTTAGGCACCATTTTTGTGGTAGTGATCCCATAGGTTTAGGCCGGTCAACTGCATTGTCGAAACCGAGTATGTTTAATCCTGTGTTGAACCCTATCATAGCCTTATTCGAAAGAACATGTGAACAGGATATTAGGAATTATTATAAGCAAAAACAGGATAAGTCGCATTATAACATGACTGATAGAGAATATGAAATACTTCGTAAAATAGGCGACATAGACAACATCAGAATTATGAAGCTGGATAAGGGCAATGGTGTTGTTATAACTAACAAGCAGGATTATATTAGTATTTTGATGGCCATGCTATGGGAGGACAACTATATTGAAATGAGTTTGAACGAAATAAATATAGCATTCAGGAAAGTGGATCTATCCTTAGAAGACATGCTTCTGCAGGGTGAGATAAATGAAGAAAATTACGAATATTTGGTAAATAAATTTCTGGTTATTAGTAGTATCTTCGGGATACCAAAGATTCATAAAGGTCTTGACAATGTAAAATTTAGGCCTATAGTTGACGGTAAGCGAAGTAAGGTTCACTTTATTAGTAAATTTCTGGATTACCACATGAAAATTGGCTTAAGTAAATTCACACACATCATTAAAGATTCTTGGCATTTTTTGGAGAGGATCAAACACATGGAAATTTGTAAAAACACTAAGATATTATTTGTTACCATAGATGTTTGTAATTTGTTTTCAGTGATACCACATGATGTGGGTCTCATTTGGTTGGAAAAACAATTGTTTGCCTCTGGTATGTATGAGCAGGAACAGACCAATTTGTACATTAGACTTATGGAACTTGTCCTTTGTAATAATTTCATATATTTTGAAGGTCATTATTTTAAGCAAAAAACTGGGGTTGCTATGGGAGCATCTTGTGCTCCCATTTATGCCAACTACATCATGGCCTATTGGGAGGACCAGTACGTATTGAATAGTGAATTTAGATCATATATTAAATTGTATTCACGGTTCCTGGATGATATTTTTATAATTTGGGTAGGTGACTATTTAGTGTTGGATGCTTTTTTACAGTACATCAATAACACAGTATGGTTTTTACAGTTTACACATGACATTAATGACAGGCAGATTCATTACCTTGATGTTATGCTGGATTACGATATTACAGAAGGTGTTATTCATTCTAATATATTTAGAAAATCTACGTTTTCCAATTCATATTTGCATCATGACAGTTGGCACCCTAACCATCAAAAGAAGGCCATTATTAAAGGGCAGATGGTTAGGGCTGCACGTATGGTAAGTAGGCCTTCTGACCTTGATATTGAATTGGACTTTATAGTAACATTGTTTCTAAATAGAGGGTATCCAGAACAGCTATGTAAAGAGGTTTGGGAAGAGATTTTGGTTAAGAGGAACAACGGTGTTATGCAAGCAATTTTACTGTCTGAAATTGATAAATTCGGGTATAATTGTAATGATGAGATGACAGTGAATTTGGTTAATGAATCCATATTGTTTATCGTCACCTACAACAGAGACACAGAATACATCCAGAGGTACATTTTGAACAATTGGGAGGTTTTTCAACATAGTAATGAGTTTAATAAGATCTTTAGTAAAAAACCCAAATTTGTTTATAAAAAGGACCGGTCATTTAAGGACTTTTTTGAAAAGAGCTCTTATGCACGTGAGCACCTTACTGACAGGGTAAGGGGTAATTTCAAATGTGGTAGGTGTTCAACCTGTAGTTATATTTATACCACAGGGGAGAGGTTAGTGATCAATCATTGTGGTAATTCTATTTTTGGGCACCACGACTGTCATACCAGGAACGTGGTCTATCTTGCTAAGTGTCAAGAATGCAGGGCTTTCTATGTGGGAAAAACCTGCAGAAAATTCAGAGATAGAATTAAGGAACATCTCTTGGATATAAAACACAAAAAATCCACTAACGCACTAGCGAGACATGTGATTGACCACGTTAGCCATAAATTTAAGTTTTGTATTATTCAGCAACTCAATATTGACCCACAAGGTAGGATTACACAACATCATTTGGATATGTGTGAGCTTATATGGCAGCTTCGTTTAAATGCCCATAATTTTCCTGGGCTAAATGAATTTATTTCGATCAAGCCATATCTTAGGCTTAGGCAAATTGAGGGTTGACATTAGGTTTCAGGTGTACGTACATTTGCACCTACCAGTGTACTTATTTAATTTTATTATATTAATTTTAATTTTATTAAGTGTGATTAATGGTTAGAATTCATTTATTATTCACAAATTTTGTTGTATATATTTTTTTGTCTTGTGTTTTGATTCAATAATTATTTTTATTATTTTCATTATTTGCCATCTACTGTCCGTTTACATTTTGTGTTTTACATTTAAACTGTATAGGATTTTATATATGTATTAGCGTTCAAAGTTAAGTACACAGAGGTTGTTGGTTCATTGGCTTATTGTTTTTAATTGACTTATTGTTTTAATTGATTGCATTATATAACGGTTCTACCAATCTGAGGAAGTTATTGTCTCTGACGAAACCTAGGTCATTGGTGAGCCGGTTGTGCAGTTTGGTTTGAATAAACTTGTCGGTTGGACCTACGTTTTCCTGGTCTTCATTTAGTGGTTTTCATCCTTGTTGGTTCCTGGTTTTTAAGTACATAACTAAAAGTTACTGCAGGTAAAGGGGTACTGAAAGGCATTCGTTCACAGAGAGAGGCAAAGAGAGAAAGAGAGGTGAGAGAGGGCGCAGTGGGAATGCTGGGCCAAAGTCTCTGCTCTGTAAGTGGCCTGTGTGCAGTCCAGTTAGGGTGTAGAGGTTGGAAGCCCATACCCAGGACAACAGTCCATATTCCTTTAATGCTCTTGGTGCCAGGTTGTTTTCTTTTTGTAAACTAGTCATTGGAGGAGATTTTTATGCACTTATTTGCTGTTACTTCACCCTTTATTTGGCAGTGGTGGGATTTAAACCCTTTCAGTGCCAGCTGCCTTGATGTCAGTTAGTGGCATCCTGCCAAATGGGTGTCACATTTAGAGTCAGTAGTTAAAGCTCACCTTCACATTTTGTGGCATTGGTGCTAGTCCCCTATCACATTTGCTGGCAGTGGTGTCATCCCATCGCACACATGTTGGAGTCCAAATTGCACATCACCAATAAGTGCCACTGATAAATATTAGATTGCAACTTATATATGCTAATGAGGCTATATTCCATTTTTATGTATGAGTTGCTGTTTCACAGAAGTGCACCATGAGGTGTACATACACACCAGCTCATTCATGCAAGATGGTCATGTGTTGTGTATTTTCAAGGCACTGGGATGCACTGCATATGATTCATAGTTCCATGTAATTTGACTTTTATGCTGACATTTTGTTTTGCTGTTCATGTATAGAATCAGCTGTCAGTGCTAGTGTTTTAGAGACAGTAGCTGCCTGGTTTGCAAAGGAGGGCACAATTGTGTTCTGTTTCCTGCATAGCAAGTTCATGAATGGTTGTTGGAACCCTACACAGGTTTTTGTCAGAAAAGTGGATGCCTTGTTCTACCTGGCAGCTCTGCTATCCTGGGCAACTGACATCTGCCACAGCAGTGAGTATTGCAAGCAATGTTTTCTTGATCTGCATCAACACTACCCTGGAGGTCTCCATACATGGGAAGCAGAGGTTAGGCAAAGATAACCAGAATAGTATAGTATTTACATCTGCATGATACAGAGCTGCATTTAATAAATGCTTTTGCTGTTTGTAACTGGTGTCTTCCTGATTCTTTGTTTTTTATTTAATCTGACAGATTCTAGTGTATTCCAGGGTGGATGCTGTTGATGATTGTCAGGTTGTGTCTGCTGTTGGTGGCAAACTGTTACATTGTAGCAGTGTATTGTTTAGTTTTGTTTTGTTGGACTGGTCATAGGCATTGGCATAGCTAGGGTGGCATAAAGGGTATAGTCAACCTGGGTGCAAAGTGTTAGTTCTTTATTGCATTACCAGTCTGCATACCAGTATTGTATTTGCATTCTGAACTGAAGTACTTTAGCACTCGGTGTGTAGTATAAACTGCTTGCTAGCTACAGTTTAAAATAAGAGAAGATCTTTATTTATTTATTTATTTGACATTTGTTGACTGGGATAGTCCAGCTGGGCAGTGCCCTTTTTTCAGTGGAGGTCCGCAGAGAAAAGCTCCATAATCATGTGCAGTAAGTTAACACACTAACAAATATAGTGCATCTACCTTTTCCTATGATGCACTTATCTGACTTCCCTCTGTATAAATTTCAGCCTTACTTCCAAGCCTTACAATCTATCTAATAATCTTTATTGCATCTTAACTATCTAACATCCTTAACCATTCCATGTTTTACACTATTTGTTATAACTGTATTAACCAGTTTCCTTCCTACTACTAACCTTATGTGTCTTATCACTAGTCTAAAGTGTATCTGTAAATCTGTGTTCTCTCTGCTCTTATTTCTATATTCCCACAATTTATTTACTAGAGGCAGAAATCCTATACCACTTATCTATTCCACTTTGGTATATCTTACTCATTCTTAATTTCCTATCATGGTTACCTTGGATTTCTATTCATTTTTATGGATTATATTCATTATACCTTGTAAATATGCATTAAAACTCTTGTGATGTCTGATATGCTGCTTATTTTATATTTTATATTGTTATATTAATCTGTTATATTGTTATCTTATATTGTTATGCTGTTTTTCTTTGCATTGGAGCTTTTCTCCCCGGGCCTCCACTGAAAATGGGCTCCTCATGGCCCAGTGGACTTTCCCAGTAACAAATGTCAATAAATAAATAAATAGTAAATGCATAGTCCATAAATGAGAATAAAACACAGCGTTACATTGCAATGTTAGCCAAATGCTCAGTATGTACTAAGAGCATATTAATTGCAATTAGTCTAAACTATTTACAGGGTACATTCATATGTACAACAGGAAATCATATAGTAAGTTTAAAAGCACTTTTGTTTGTACAGGCTGCCTATGCAGAGCTTAAGAAAACAATTTGCCACCTGGTTTAGTAAAAGTGTTAAATACCATACAGACGATAAGTTTAAAAGCAAATTTCTTCATACAAGCAGTATATAGAGCATAATCAAAAAAACCCCTCAGGGGACCACACTGGGTACAAGAAAAGCTAGCTACACCTCTGTGACCCTGGGGTTTACTGAGCACTGTTCCATACATCTGCATCATTGCACATAGGTGTGTTTAGTGTAATATTGTGTGCTTCATTGCAACTAACAGCATTAGTGTAGCTGCGTCTACTCCTTTGTAAATAATTGTGATAGTGCAAATTGCTGTCCTGCATCATAGGAACTTGAGACTGCTTTTTGTTCTTTTGCACATGCAGCTATCATTGTATATTGGCTGAGGGAATCATTTATGGCTCCTGCTTACTTTTACATGTGTGGAGCCATATAGTTGCTCTGTCATTTGTATTTTTCCAACACCCATATGTGTTATGTGATTGCTTTCCAATCCCTGTTATCATTTAGCACAGGCAGTGCATGAAGAAAATGCTGCCAGGTGCCACAGGAGGAGGCAGTGACTTCAAGCACAGCGAAGTTAGTTCCATATATGACTTTTCCTGGGTTATATCTGCCATATCACCTCTAGGGCCTCATCACTACTGTCAGGTTTTCCAACTTTGCCTCACTTCTGAAGGTCTCCATGCTCCTCTAGAGCCACAGGCATATCAGCTCTAGCCTTCCACCTTCCATCTCAAGGTTGTGGCTGATGAGCTGGATGAGTTTGTTTATCTGTTGAGGGTTCAAGCAAGTAGCTCTTCCCTCCCCAGTCACTAGTCCTGACTATGCTGGAGTATGTAGTAGAGGCTGTGGTTGACCAGGTGCCCAGCAACCACTCCTGCATTGTGTACCAGACTCACTAGGCCAGTCGACTAATGCCATAAGGTGACCAGAAGTAGTTGTGGTCAAAGCCAATGACCACCCAGAAAACAGGGCCACCACTGAGTCCCAGTAATGTCCACCTAGTCAGCAGCTGTAAGACTCCCTGTATTCCATCTTGTGCCCATACTTTTGTGTGTCTTTGTTTCATATGTCCCTCCCCCTCGTCACCTCTGTTTATCTGTGAATTTATCTGTGTATCTGCATGCCTCTACTGCCTGCCTTCACCCTCTTTTCCTGCCTTACATTTCTTTTACATCTCCATCCTTTCCTGCTTGCTTTCTCTGCATGAGAACACACACACACACACACACACACACACACACACACACACACACACACATATTTATAAATAGATGTCTATGTATGTATATATAAATATGCCCTTTACTCACAAAAAAATGCCCTTCCCCAAACTGCTTTACCAAACAATATTCCTGCAATGCATTTCTCTACTTGCTATACCCCTTTTCTTGCTTTCCTGTATTCCTCTTTTCACCCCTTTAATGAAATAAAAAGGTGTCCAGCTTTCTGACACTCACTTGCTGCTGCTTGCCACCTCCTAAACTGTTTTATCTTTAGTGTACACACCATCTCCTTGCCAATATGGGTGACAGCTCACACTATCTGTTGTACTTTTCATTTGTATATTTCATAGGTTTCATGCAATATGAGATTTCAACTTATTATTCTTTGTAGGCTCTTACCTACATCTGTTTTCTTCAAACTCTGTGAAGAGAACTGAGCAAGTGACTTTAGGATGAGGAGTGATTCTGAAATTTGGACCATAAATCCTGAGACATAGAGCTGTCTCTAAATCCCTGATTGTCAATGTCATATATTTAAGAGCTCCTAGGCATGGATATTTGTGGTTATTTTATTGTTTAGAATTTGGATGTGTTACCAGTATATTCTAGGACAACCTGTTCCTTTCAGCAACTGCTTTCAGATCCTTTCTTGCACCTTGTTTAGATTGAATGCACATGGACTTACACAATTCTGATGAGGCAGAGAGTATCCACAAATGATCTTGTTCATCAGATGTAAGAAACAAATACAGTATGGTGCACACCGCCTACCTTGGCCTAGCCAAAGCCTTCAACACTATTCCCCACTCGGACATAATAGATAAACTCTCCCAGCTAGGCATCAACCTGTATGTTGTCAGATGGATAGCTAACTGGCTCACTGATAGAACCCACTCAGTCAAAATAGGGGAAGCCACCTCTAGTAGCAGACCTGTAACGAGGATCGGTCTTGTGGCCTGTACTGTTTGAGATATACTTTTCTGAGGTGCAAGCCAAAACCAGTGGTCTGTGGCTGATGAAGTTTGCAGATGACTCCAAGCTGGGCATTGTCTTAAATTCCCTTAGTGATGTGAACATCCTCCAAGAGGGCCTTACCCAAACTAATGACTGGTGCCAGAAGCATGGCCTCAAACTGAATACCAAGAAATGCATCATTATCCCCTTTAGGGAAAACAGCATTCCCACTAATTATCACATTAATAATGATGTACTAAACATGCAATCAGTCATGAAGGATTTGGGCACCCAGGTTGATAGCAACCTGACTTTTGACCACCACGTTGCCACCATTGTACGGAAGGCTTTCTACATGGCCCACCTCATAAGTAAGGATATTTTGTCCAGGAACAAGTAGGTCATAACATCCCTGTACTCCTCCTTTATCAGACCCATTATCAAGTACAATGCCCCCTTTGGCATGTACCTTGCCAAGCACATGCAGCAGCTGAAGAGACCACAGAGGTTCCTGACCAGGAAAATCCAGGGTCTCAAACACCTATCCTGTACAGGTAGGCTAAAAGCCCTGTCCCTCTACTCAGTCTCATACAAACTGCTCAGAGGTGACCTGTGTCTGGCATGCAAGGCCATCTCAGACCCAGCCTTGATGGAGTTGCATTATATCCGTAATTCAGAATCCACTCGCACAACCCGCATGCAAGGCCCCAACCTGGTCTTTGACATTAATAGAACTTGTTGGCAGGATAGATTTGTGTCCCAAAGACTCCCTCATCTGTGGAATAGGTGCCCTCTGCATATCAAGCAGAGTACCTCTCTAGCCCTCTTTAAGAGGAACCTGGATGACTGGATGGGAAACAAAAAATACAGCCTTGGGATCCCACCTGTGTACCTGCTGGACAGGGGAAACAGGTGCTGACTTTGTTGGAACATGGGTGAAATTCTTGGCTAGGCTTATAAAGGCCTCTGGGCCAATAGCCTAGCATCATCCTATGAACCTATGAACAGTACACAGGTTCTAGACACTTTATGACAGTTTTCTACCCATTCCATTATTATGTGGAAACTGTAAATCTTAACATCAGGGAAATCCCCCTGTAGAAATAATTTATACTATGTATTGCGTAGCAAACCAGCAACCAAATGAACAATTCCAGTGAGAGAAAAGCTTTTTCTGTAAAAAAATATTGTTCTGATTGCAGCTACTTTATTCTGACACTATTTCCATCATGGAAAAGGAAACTAGGCAAGCCAATCATTTTTGGTTTAGATGATATTTCAGAAGGAATCATGTGCCACCAATTAAAAATGTACCATTTACCCAGTTCCAGCTTTATTCAACAGACATAAATTTGGGTCTGTATTAAAAGACCGAAGAGGTGTTTCAATGAACACCTCTTGGTCAACACATAATGAGCGAACGCACTAAAGCACGAATGCTCAAAACAGCGGTTTCTTTCCCTGGGAAAGAAACCGCTAGCACACACACACACATACACACACTTTAAAACATAACAATGTGGGGGGGGGGGGGGCTTCGCCCACCACACCCCCCAATGAGGACAGCCCCCCTAACTAAATATACCAACTTCAAGATCGTACTACAGTGAGGAAAGGGGCGAACACACGGGGATGGCCAAGTGATTTCTTTCCCAGGGAAAGAAATCACTGTTTTGAGCGTTCGCTCATTACGTGTTGACCAAGAGGTGTTCGCTGAAACACCTCTTCAGTCTTTTAGTATAGACCCCATAAATTCAACATCTTGTGTGGCCATGCTTAGAATGTGTAGCTACCTAAGGACTGAGTTCTTAATGCTTTATCATGTAGCAGGTCATATTTGTACCAGAGAATTGTTACTAAAGCATGATGATTTCATTTATTAATTTACTTTTATTTTATGAATTACAAAATAAAGTAATGTAAAATAATATCTGAGACAGAAACTTCAAATAATAATTCTGTAAAATTAATAAAAATGTGACTCAATGTGCAGACCAGTCTAGGAAACTAATAAAACATGCATTAGATGTTCACCTTTTGCATGAGACCCCTTTAAAATAAAAAATGAGTAGAAAATGCAATTCTTATGTAGACAAAATCAAATAATGCAAATTTATACAAAATCAATTATTGTTCATTAGTTTGGATTATTTCCATTAATCTGTCTTAAGTAACAATCACTTATCCTAGGCTACAAAAGAAAACTCTAAATTAAGTGCATTAGTTAAAAAAGCACCTATGACACTCTGCCCTTAGTTCCCCAATAGAACACTGATTTTTCACAAGCTCTTTCTGGTTGCTGTATTTGATCATTTTCAAACTTATGAAAGAAAAGTATAACCTAATAAGGAGCAAATTAAATTTTCCTTTAGGTTATGCGCAGTTTTGGTGACATAAAAAAGATTCTTACAGCAGCTTACTGTAGGTATAACTTCTATAGTATAACTGATTGCAAAACTGTAATTAGAAAAAGACTTGTCCACTAACAGTGCACACACATTCATTTGGAGTTTTACCATATCTATATTTAGAACAGCCATCTCGTATCTTGGAAAGATCCAGATATTTCTATATTTTGTTACCATTCACTATTCCCAAGACAGTTGCTTTTGTGTATCCCATTATCAGTAATTCATTTAAGCTCATTCCTTCTCTGTTAACAGTTTGGTTCATTTAAGCTAATTCCTTCTTTGTTAACAGTATGGTTCTTTTGGGAATAAACATGTATAATTTATTTTAAATTTTAATTTTGCCACAAGTTTGGAGTGTCTAATGCCATGCAAGAATATACCCCATTAGTAAGTTAAGATATGGGTAAAGTCCATAAAATCATTGCTGCTTCAGTCTTTGATGTTTCCTTCAGGCACTTTCCTCGTCACCTGCAATGTTATTAGAATTGCCTTATTCTGCAATTCATATGGGAGTGTGGATCTTTTTTTCAGCATCCCAGTTGCTCCCCGTACCACTGGAACTAATTTGGTATCCTTGATCAGCATTGCTCTTGTTTCTGCTTACATGATTTGGTATTTTAGAAAATTGTGTTTCTTAGTTTGAGGGCCACTATAGTCACTAGGTGTGGCTGTTTCATTATTTAGTACTACTATTCTCCTCTTTGGTTACAGCATTCAGCTTTCTTGTTTTTTTTTGACAATTGGTTTTATAGGGTCGTAGGTCACAGGAATTACAAGGCAAGTGAGTCAAGAGGCCATTTGCACCTTGCCATTGCCCTCTGTTAAGGTGAGCCCCTAATGTCTAGAAGAGCAAAATAGGTTTGTCCATAGATGCATTCATGGATACCCATCCAGTCATCAAGGCTGGATGTGAAAGATGCAAGGATATCACTTTGCATGACATGTAGGGGTAATTTATTCCAGAGATGGGGTAATTGTTGGGTAATAAATTTGTCCTTCCAACAGGTTTTGTTTACATGTTGCTGGAGATTTAAGTCCTTATTTCAGGTGTTTGTGGAGCTGCTTTGGTCTTGCAGTGATGCAAGAAATGAAGGAGGGTTAAGTCACTAATGGCACATAAAGCCAGACAGATCTCTAAGGATCATAACTGTCCAAATCAGAGCTGTGTACAGAGAGATGATAACATATTTTGATCTAGATAATATGCCTTTACATATTAGCTGGGTTAAATAGAAATATTTTCTGATTGATGTTACATGCTGGTCAAAGGAAAAGGCATTATTGACCCTGGTACTAAGATATATGACTACTTTGTCAATTTAGAGTGGGGTACTGGCTGTACATTGCATTGATGGATAATTTTTCCCCCAAATGTGGTAATAATACATTTTTTTAATTTCATTTTAAATCATTTTCAGTGGCTAGTGTGGGTCAACTCTTGAATAATGAATTGATATTAGAGGATAGTTTGACAATAATGCTCAACTTGTGTTAGTTAGCCATCAGTCTAGATCTATGGTTTGGAAATCAAAAAAGTATATACTGAAAAGTAGGGGTTCAAGCACTGGGCCCTGAGGTATACCACTAGCTACACCTTTATTTTATGAAGAAGCTCCTGTCACCTGAGCAATGTGGGTTCTGTTTTTCAGCGAATTTGCTTTCCACCTTATCATATAAGTGTCAGGGCCTATATTTAGAGCTGTTAGTTGGTTTACAATACCAGCATAGGAGATGTCAAACACCTTGAACAGATCCAGATAGAATGTATGACCACAATCTTCTGCCTCTGTGGCCTTCTCAAAGAAGTTTAATAAATTTACTAGACATGATCTACTCTTGACAAAAAACAAACGTTGGAATCAAGCTGAATGAGGTTTTTGATATCATTGTTTTTGAAATCAGATATGATACATTTCATAGCTTGCAGATTAGACTAATCTGGTTAATGGGTCTATAGTTTAAAGGGTCTAGGGTAGGGCCACCCTTGGTGGGGTATCTCAGCAGCACTTCTCCATCTTTCCTTTGGCTAAGCTTAGGTTAAACAAGTTTATGAGGGGTCCTGGCAGGGCATGGATGGTGTTATTTATTAGACGTCTGGGTAAATTATTTAGACCTATGAAAGTAGTATTTTTTGTTTTAGAGAGCACATTTAGGTTGCAATTCTTTATTATCTTAGGGGGGTTGATAAATGTATGCATTTGTGGAGTTTTGATGGCTGTTATCAGGGTGAAGTTGGCACTTAATCTGTTAATATGTTGGCCATGTTTTTCAGGTTAGAGAGGTCAGTGCCATTTTAGATTAGTTCAACACACTGTTGGGTGTTATTCTTTAACTTTCTGAAGTAAAAGAAAGATTTACAATTATTCTGTGCTCCAGTGCTAGTTTTAATTACTATTTGGCTTTAGTATTCCTAATTTTAACTTTTTGTTCCTTGCTAATCTTTTTAACACAATGTATGATATGGGGCAATTTGGATTTGTTATGGAGCTGTTTGTATTGGTGAACCAACAGGGTGGTATATTCTTAAATTCCTCATTATATTTGGTTCTAGTAGGGACAGCCTAAGCTAAACACTTAGCTAAGTGGGAATACAACTCTGTTACATAAGTAGCAATGACAGCTGCATCAGTACTGGGGTTACTACAAATACATTTTTAGAGTTCACCATAGAATTTCAATAGGTTTGTACATTTGAAATTCGTAAATTCAAATGTACTGAAAGTGACATTTTTGATCAGATTTAAGCACAAAAGTGTGTGGGCACGTTGTGTTAGTCCAGATGAGGTCTGAAATATTCTGCCCTCTAGTTGGCTGGTTCATTCTTTGTTCTAGGGAATTTCTATTTAATAATTCCAGGAATCACTGTTGAAATTTCCCATCATAAATTATTTTTTATCATGTGTAATTCAGTGAGTACATTAAGGAATCTGTCATGGTCCCCAGGGACCATGGTGGGTGTCCTATAACAGGCTATAAATTGATCATTTGTTTTGTTCATGGTCAGTTAGAGCTTGATGAGTTTAGTCTGTGGGTCTCTGGGATTCAGTCTAAAGGTTATGTACTTCGGATCCCACTGTGGCTCACAACACAGCTACTAGCAATATAATGATGGTACAGGACAGCGAACAGTTCCACTGGTCACACTGCACACACAAACAGGGAATTCAGTCCTACTGGTCACATAGCACAGACAGGGAATGCAGTGCCAATGTAAATTAGGAACAAAGTTTGGAAGCAAGTAGTACATAAGAACAAATTTCAGATCAAACTACTTGCATCTATATAATGCACACTGCAACCCTGCTGTAGGTAGCAGAGCAGCACACAGATGCAATCAATTTATACGAAGAGTGAAAATAGCTGAAAAAGATCAAGAGAGCACACTGGCCAATACCACAGCAGTCATAAAGGTTCTAAAGCAATTAGAGGGCTCCTTATTGAAATGTCAACACTCAAAATGCTGAATGCCGAAAAGTTGAAAACATGGATCAAAAATGTAGTTGAAGAGTGGATTTTGAACATCACTCTTCTCCTTTAAACCTATTTTTTGCAAGACGCAAGCCCCCCCTGCATCCATCAATTTAGGGGGATAAGCCTTCCCACCCCCTAAACTTAAATATATCAACTCCGATACTGACATATCTCAGAGAAAAGGGAATATTCTAAGAAATAGCCATCTTGGACTTAGTATATATAAGTCATTTTTTGGCCATTCTGACTCCAGATTTCGAGGCTTGCTCTAGTGGGTCCCAACATTTCAAATAGTTATCAGTCAGAGGCCTAGATGCAGCATAGTGCCCTCTCCACTTACTACAGTAAAAAAAATAAGCTAATAGTTTCTCAGCAAGATTAATTAAAATTGCAAAACAAGGTTTAGCTATCGCAGTATGCTCCATAAAAAAGTAAAATCACATAACCCGGATCTTGTAGGGCTTGGTAACTCATCCAATGTCAGTAAATTAGGAGCTCTCAAATTGGTGTATTACATGATCACATACTTCTGCACTACTGCTCAGCTTGGTGCATTACATAACCACATATTCCCTCACTGCTGCTCATCTTGGTGGGTTACATGATCACATATTGCTGCACTGCTGCTGATCTTGGTGATTATATGATCACATATTGCTGTACTGCTGCTCTTCTTGGTGTATTATATGATCACATATTGCTGCACTGCTGCTCATCATGGTGTATTACATGATCACATATTGCTGAACTGCTGCTCATGTTGTTGTATTACATGATCACATATTGCTGCATTGCTGCTCATCTTGGTGTGTTACATGATTGCATATTGCTGCACTGCTGTTCATCTTGGTGATTATACGATCACATATTGCTGTACTGCTGCTCATCTTAGTGTACTACATGATCACATATTGCCTCACTGCTGCTCATCTTGATGTGTTACATGATCGCATATTGCTGCACTGCTGCTCATCTTGGTGATTATATGATCACATATTGCTGTACTGCTGCTCATCTTGGTGATTATACGATCACATATTGCTGTACTGCTGCTCATCTTGGTGTGTTACATGATCACATATTGCTGCACTGCTGCTCATCTTGGTGTATTACATAATCACATATTGCCTCACTGCTGTTCATCTTGGTGTGTTACATGATCATATATTGCTGTACTGCTGCTCATCTTGGTGATTATATGATCACTTATTGCTGTACTGCTGCTCATCTTGGTGTGTTACATGATCACATATTGCTGTACTGCTGCTCATCTTGGTGTATTATATGATCACATATTGCTGTACTACTGCTCAGCTTGGTATATTACACGATTCCACACTGCTACATTACTACTTCACTTTCAATACATTTTTGTGGTTCATGCTTTCAGTAATTTCCCAGCTGCTTGTATATTATAAAGTCTTACAGTTGCCAGTGCTGATGCATACAGGCCATCAACTGTAAGAAGATCACAGCCATCTATGGGCTGTGAATTGGTTTTTAGTTCTGAAAAACACTTTCTCGATTTGGTAGTATCTCTTTTACTGTCCTTTTTTCTTAACTGCCTCATACATAGTCTACTGTCCTCAGCTGCCCTTATTGGCCCTTCTTTTGTTTTAAGTTCACCACTCCTTAATCACTGATTTGCCAAATCTTAATCCACATGTTTATAGATTCATAGGATCATAGGTAGGTACTAGGCTAGCTGCCCGAAGGCATTTATAAGTTTAGCCAGAATGTGTTGGCTTTCTACGCCCCCTTAGATTAGTTCCCTGTGCCTCTGTCCAGCAGAGCCATTGAAGTGATCCCTGGGGTAAACTTTCTGTTTCCCATCCATTCGTCAAGGTTTCTCTTGAAGAGTATTAGCAACGAGCTCTGCCAAATGTAGATTGGAATCTTGTTCCAGATCATGGGAAGTCTCTGGGACAGGAATCTATCCCTCCAGCACATCCTATTTATTGTTGTGGTGAGGTTTAGATCCCTAGAGAGTGTGGCTCGAGGGGATATGGTTTTCTTTAGGTGGAGCATGTCCATCAATTCTGGGTTGGACATGGCCTTGTATGTCAGGCATAGATCACCTCTGAGTAGGCGGTATGCAACAGAGTACAACTGGAGTTTCTTCAGTCGAGCTGCATTAGGGCATCTGTTTGAGGCTAGTGATCCTCTTGGTGAGGTACGTCTGTGGTCTTTAAAGCTGTGGCAGGTGTCTTGTAAGGTACATCCCAAATGGGGCGTTGTACTCTATGATGGGTCTGATGAGTGATGCATAGAGGGGCACAGTGACCTCTTTTGATCTGGATGCAAACCCTTTTGTGATTAGGTGGGCCACATAGAAGGATTTTCTAACCACTTTGGCAATGTGATTATCAAAGGAGAGATTACTATCTACTTGGGTCCCCAGATCCCTTATTATGTCTTCTGTATTTAGGGGGCTACCACCTATGTAGTAGTTTGTGGGTACTTTGGTTTTTCCAAAGGGGATGACTATGCACTTTTTGGTACTTAGCTTGAGCCCATGGTTTTGACACCAGGTATCTGTCTCAGTGAGATCCTTTTGGAGAATGTCTGTGTCAGTCAGAGAGTCAATTATAGCCCCTAGTTTGCAGTCGTCTGCGAACATGTTCAGCCATAGACCTCCTGTGCTTGCCTGTATCTCTGAGAAGTGTATGCCGAACAGGAGGGGTCCTAGGACTGAGCCCTGGGGAACACCCCTTGTAAGAGGTTTAGAGTCAGAGCCTAGCTCCCACAACTCTTACCATGTGGGTTCTGTCTGTGAGCCATTTGGCAACCCATCTCGTGATGTAGGGGTTTATGTTCAGGCTGGTGAGCTTGTCTATAATACCAAAATGGGGAATGGTGTCGAAGGCCTTTGTGAGGTCTAGGTAGGCTGTGTGGACCACCTTTTCCTCATCTATAGCCTTGGTAACTGTCTCAAAGAAGTCCACCAGGTTTAGGAGGCATGACCTGCCCTTAACAAAGCCGAACTGGGTTGAGTCCAGTGTTTGGAGGTTTCCACTGTCTCTGTTAATGAGATCCATGGTGATGCACTCCATAGCCCTGCAGACCAAGCTAGTCAGACTTATAGGACGATAGTTCCTGGGGTCTGTTGTGGCTCCACCTTTGTGGAGCGGAATAACTGTTGCTGTGCGCCACTCTATGGGCATGTAGCCTGTGGAGAGGTTTAGTTTGAACAGTGTGTTTAGGTGAGGGGTTAGTTCATCTTTGAGCTCGTGTAGGACACAGCCTGGGACACCATCTAGTCCCATTGATGCTATGTTTTTGGCTTTGGAGAGGGTTGTTTTAACCTGAGTGTCTGTGATTTCAGGGGCACTACATTCTTCTGGTATGGTTATGGGCCCTTTTGGGGTGAGAGGGGGGAAAGGTTTGCACTGAACCTGTCTGCCAGGATGTTGGCGATATCGGTTGGTTCAGTGTATTTTGTGCCATTCTGCACTACCTCCGAGCAGATCTGAGAATTGCCACTTAGATTCTTGACATAGCTAAAGAATACCTTGTGATTATCCTTGGAGTTCTTGGCAATTTTTTCTTTCGAAGCTAGCCTTGGATGATTTTATGAGGGATTGTAGTTTCTTGCTGATACTGATCAGGGATGTCTTTCCTTCTTGGGATTTTACTCTTTTCTGTACTAGTTTCTTCCTTCTATTGTATAGCTTGTTTATGGCAGGGGTCCACCAGACTGGTTTCCATTTCTTGCAGGAGTGAGTCTTGGTTTTGCTTGGGATAGCACGATCCTTGCATTCTTGTAGGTGCCTGTAGAGTGCATTACTAAAGGATTTTGCAGCTTGGGCAGCGTTATCCTTTAGCATGGGGACTTTGAAACTTTCCACCTCGGTCTTAAGTAATGTGAAGTTTGCTTTTGAAAAGTTTTTCACGGTGGTTTCTTTGACGGGGGTGGGGCCGGAATGTAGATATCCAGAGTGATTAGTTTATGGTCAGATCTAACCAGCGAGGGGCTGACTTCCGGTGTGGAATACCGGTCGCCCATGTTGGTGATGACCAGGTCCAATTTGTTGTCACCTCTGGTGGGGGTGTTGACCAGTTGATCCTGGGTGTTTGAGTTTATAAATTCTAGGAAATGTTGGGCAAGGGAGCTAGTACTTGAGTAGTTCTCCCAGTTAATGTTTGGGTAATTTAAATCACCCAATATCAGGGTGTTTGGTAGGACCTTTATGTTTCCCAGTGTCTCCAGAAATGTGGAATGGAGGTCCTGAGACATGGTGGGTGATCTGTAGCAAGCCACAATTTGAATTGCAGTTTTGCATGTTGTTAGTTGCACGTGGATGATCTGTGAAGCATCGTGCTGTGCCACTAACCTGGAGGTGTGGGTATCCTTGATGAATATGGATATGCCCCCGCCTTTTGTATTTAGGTCCGGGTTTTGTGGCCGAAATGTATGGTATGAGTTGTAGCCTGGTAGTGCTGGGGTGCTCTCTGGAGCCTTAAACCAGGTTTCTGTTACTGCACATATATCAATTTTCTCCATATTGAGGAGTGCCTCGAGTGCTTGCATTTTGAGGTTTAGACTTCTGACATTGAGTAGCATTACCCTCAGTTTTTTGTTACTTGTGCTATTTATGGTGGTGGGTTTGTCTTTTGAGCCTTGCCTAAAAAAAGGCACTATGGGGGTGGCAAGAGCCTTGGCCAGTATTCAAAAGCCTAAGGGTGACAGGTGCAAGCCATCTCTAGCGAAGCAGTGTGGCTTGTCGAGCATGTCATCCCAGGCTAACAGACTTTGGATCCCCTTTGAATGACACCAGAAGCTTAGCCAGTTGTTGAAATTGATCATTTTTTCTTTATACCGAGGTATCATTCTTGGTGATGGCAGGATGCTACTCAAGGTCAGGGTCATACCGGCCTGGGCTACATGATTAGAGAGCTCTTATATGTCTCTTTTCATGTAGTCCAGGGAGGTACGGCTCAGGTCATTCACACCAACATGGACAATGACAGAGTTGTATTTGTACTTATTCTAGAGTGACCTGAGTGCTTGTGTTATGTGGCAGATCCTGGCACCCGACAGGCAGCTAACAGTAACCTTCTCTTTATTCAGCCTGGTGAGTGGGACATCAGTATGCCTGACTATAGAGTCACCTATTATTATTGTGTTGGGTATGTTATTTTGCCTTAAGGGCTGTGATTGCGTGGCGCACTGGTTTTGTGAAGTATATGTTTCATGGTTTGTGTTGGGGGGTGAAAGTTGCTTGGGTGTCTGGTTGGAGGTCTCTGTTGCTTTTGCAGATTTTTATTTAGAGCCTCCGAGTATGTCTTCATGTATTTATGTTTGTTTTTTGCCAGTGCTGGTTTAATAGGTCTATGTGAGACTGGTGATGTGATGCAAGTAATTCCCTTCTCCTCTTGACTGTCTGGTCCAGTCTTGGGTTGAGAGAGCTTAGCCTCCAGTTTGGCTGTATAATTGCATCTCTTGCATGTGTTAGTGTTTGGTGGTAGGAGGAGAAGGTTGTCTGTGTACGTGAGGCAGTTTTAACATTGCCTCAAAATGCCCAGATTCACCAGTTGGACCGGAGAGCACAACTGAAACTGCCCTTTGGACATGCCTGGATAGGTACAGTGAATTGTTTTACTGACTGGCTTGTAAGGTCGAATAGAGAGCCTTGTCCTTCTCTACAGTATGGGGGGGGGTTAAGGTTTATTAGTGCTTGCTATGAGTTTTGAGCAAGTGCCAGGCTGAGAAGTGAAGGGTTTGAGTGCTTAAGTTGAAAGTTTGTCTAGTTCCAAGGGAAAAATTGAAGAGTAGACTTTGTGGAGCCGGGAATAGTTATACCCTAGCTAACCGGTGCTGCCCAGCGCGCAAAACCGCGCAAATGCGGATTTTATATCAGGGAAATGAAACAGATAGAAATTAGCCCACAATGGCCAATAAACTACTAATTCCTGGGCTGAAACCACTCATCCAGGGACAGATAGGCTGCTCAAAGCTCCCCTCTCTCACAGGTGACCAGAGAAACTTCCTTCTATCCAGGTAAGGTATGGGCAAACAGAGACACTTGTAACACAGACCTGAATTCAGCACTAACCTGAAAACTGGACTATACTAGCTTAGAAAGGTGGAAAAACAAGTATAGTTTTTTGTTTTTTTTCAGAAAATAAAGTGGATGCAATCAAAAAGCACTTTAAATGTACAGAAATGGCTATCACACTTGACTATGTAGCCTACAACAGTTAAACAGGTAATTTAAACACAAAAACGACTGTGCTAAAGTGCAGGCACTAAAATAAGTACAATACGTAGCTGAAACAAGCTTTTTAAATCACGGAAGCTCTAAAATAAATCGGTGTTTTAGGCGGAATTAGCTAAAGGCAGAAAGAAAATGCAGAAAAATTATACTTAATAACGCCAAAGTCTCTCTTTTGTCCCTCTCTGTTGATGTAGAATTCTGCAGAGCACTATGCAGGAGTTTGCTGAGCTGTATACAGGCGCAAAAACCTTACAAATGCGGGTTTTATAGCAGGGAAATGAGAGAAAGAGAAATTAGCCCAAAATGGCCAATAAACCACTAATTTCTGGGCTGAAACCACTTCTCCAGGGACAGATAGGCTGCTCAAAGCTCCCCTCTCTCACAGGTGAACAGAGAAACGTCTTTCTATACAAGTAAGGTATGAGCAAACACAGAAACTTGTAACACAGCCCTGAATTCAGCACTAACCTTAAAACTGGACTATACTAGCTTAGAAAGGCAGGAAAACAAGTACATATTTTTTGTTTTTTTCAGAAAATAAAGCAGATACAATAAAAAAAACCACTTTAAATGCACAGAAATGGCTATCACACTTGAGTGTGTAGCCTACAACAGTTAAACAGGTAATTTAAACACAAAAACGACTTAGTTAAAGTGCAGGCAGTAAAATAAGTACAATGTGTAGCTGAAACAAGGTTGTTCAAGCAGTTGTCTGTGTTTACCATTATAATTACAGACTTCCAGTTTTATTTTCTTTCTTTTGGTAATGCGCTTTATATTATTTTATTTTAGAACTTTCTGTTGTTACTTCTTTCTTGTTCATTGCTGACTGAAGGTGCTGACTGAGGTTTCTTTTTTGGGATAAACTCTTGGCTAGGCTTGTAAGGCCCTATGATTTCTGAGTTAATTTTGCAGGCTTTCCAGTTTTCTTTTATTTTCATAATGAGCTTTATATTCTTTTCTTTTGTCTTACCACTTTCTGCTGCTACTTGTTTTTTGCACGTCTGAGTTAATTTCCATATATTTCTTCTGGAATTCTTCTAATCTGAAAAATAGATATAATCTTAGATTGACTTCTTCATGTTTCAAAATGCTCACTGTGTTTGGATCTGATTATATTAACAGACATTTGTATAGTCCAGCAGCTGTCATTCTATGCATATAGTCAATTTCATTCAAACCAAGAAGTATCTAGTCTGTCATACACAGATTTTTATATATCGGTTGTTAAACATGAAACATTTTTGTGTTTCTCGGACTGCACTGATACTTTTTGGGGCCAGTCAGTCACACCAAACAGAACAGGGAGAGGAAAGCTCATCTACAAGCTGAATTTTATTTCTGGATGGAAGGGCAGTTTGTAGTAGTAAGCTCAGCATCTGAAATATTCCTCAATAAGCTTTGTTTTATTTGTTCATGCTATATTGTCAGCCTGTCATGTATTTCTCTCTCTCTCTCTCTCTCTCTCTATATATATATATATATATATGTGTGTGTGTGTGTGTGTGTGTGTGTGTGTATATATATATATATATATATATATATATATATATATAGATTAGATAGGTAGATAAATAGATATATATAGAGAGAGATTTATTTATATATACATATATATCAGAGCTGCAGGCATTGATCACAAGCCAAACTTGTGATTTCTGTGATAAACAACTTCTTGTGAAATAATTTCTGGATATCAAACAAATAGGTGTGTATAGGCCTGTGATCTCACTTTAACCTTAAAAGAAAGCCTCACTGCCATGTCCTCTTAAATATATAAACCCTTGCAATGTCTACAGAGCTTTTTATATTTACAGAATAAGAATTAGAGATTACGTACATTAAAACTTTGAAACAGATATCAGCTATGTCACTCATGGATTCTTGAAAAAGGCACAGAAGTTGAGACAGACAATTGTCACACCAAAAGAAACACAACTCTTCTGCTCCTTCACAAATCCAAGTATATAAAATATACAAATGAAGAACACCAATTGCTGTGCTGGTATTCCAGGAGAAGGCGAAGGCCGAGGTACCAGAATTAAAATTTCAAACGCACAGCAATTGGTGTTCTTCATTTGTATATTTTATAGACAATTGTCACACCCCAGATATTTAGACAGCACATTGTATATAAACACTTACTTACATAAGCATATGACTTAATACACGTACACTTGAGCGGGTCTATATCACATTATCGAAATTCCAAAATGTCGAACACCATAAACTCAACCTTGGAATCTCGAAATGTGATATACTCGAACGCTCAAAACAGAGAATTTTTTCCAAGGGAAAAAATTTGCTGTTCCGAGAATACACACACACACACACAACACAAGCACACCAAAATACATAATCCACACATACACACTTCACAGAACCCTACACTAAACCATACATACACTACTAGCTATCCACTTACCTTAACCCAATCCTAACCCTAAGGTCCCTAACTAACACACACTCACCTTACCCGCTCCCTAACCCTAAGGTTCCTAACTAATGCAAACTCACCTTACCTGCTCCCTATCCCTAAGGTCCCTAACTATCGCACACTCACCTTACCCGCTCCCTAACCCTAAGGTCCCTAACTATCGCACACTCACCTTACCAGCTCCTTATCCCTAAGGTTCCTAACTATCACACACTCACCTTACCTCGGTCCGTTTGCACACTTACCTTGACCCGGTCCATCACCTTCGCACCACAATCGAGGAAATAGCGAAGCTGCAGAAACGGCCCACCGAATACTTTCCCTAGGAAAATATTCTGTGTTCTGCAGCTTTGCTATTTCAAGCGGTCATTGAATAGGGGTTGATATTGTAACATTCAAAATTTTAAGACTTCAGTGTTATAATATAGACCCCACTTGAGCTGCCAATATCTACTGCCTGGCATATGTACTGGATTTCTTGGTTAACAGACTGCATTTAAATGGGCACATTAATTGATAAACAGATTTAAATGGTATATGCACAAGCGTTCAGAGACAAGATTCAGTGAAAAACATATTTATCAGGACTGACCAATATTCACTTTCATTACATTTTTGAGGTTCATACTTTCAGAAATTTTCCAGCTGCAGTGGCTCAAACTTTGGTGCAGAAGACTGTGGGTTTTATTAACAAAACAAGTAGATCAATTGGTAACACTGCAGTTCAGTATAAGAGGGGGTGCCACACTTCTGAATTTGCCATCCTTTGCATGAGACCTTTTACTGAGGTCCTATCTGGTTGAGTTGGTGGTAGCTCAAGTGGATGTAAAACATCCCATGGCACCTACTGAAAAGAGTAGGGAAAGTTATTGGCCAAATTTCCCCTAATAGAATAAATATGACTTTGGGTCTCCCCGAAAAAGGCTACTAGCCAAGAGAGGCTAACCTTATCAATAAAGGATAAATAAAAAAAGATAAAAATAATCAGGTGTAGGCTACCACAATGATGTATGGAGGTGTTCAGTAATAACTGACCGACATGTCCTTCAGTTCCCAACACACAAACGCACACACGCACCTACTGAAAAGAGTAGGGAAAGTTATTGGCCAAATTTCCCCTAATAGAATAAATACCACCTTGGGTCTCCCCTAAAAAAGGCTACTAGCCTAGAGGGGCTAACCGTGTCAATAAAGGATAAATAAAAAAATATAAAAATAATCAGGTGTAGGCTACCACAATGATGTATGGAGGTGTTCAGTAATAACTGACCGACATGTCCTTCAGTTCCCAACACACAAACGCACACACACACATGGCCATAATAGTTGCAAGAAACTAATCATAGTGCAAAATGTTTCTGCAGTATTATAAATATTTACATCAAAATAACTTGATGGTATTCTTTTCAATATTTCTAAACAAGAGAGGACTGTGTTGCATTTGGGAGAAACTGAAAGACACTGCTGATTAGGACCATATAAAATATCAAAGCTTCTGGTTCACTCTGGAATGTTTTCTCTAGAAAACGTGAGCATAAATTAACTTCAAAGAAAATGCATACCTTATTTGGTCTAAACTCTGTCACTCTCCATCATTCTCAGTCAAGAACAAAACAAGTTAAACCATGATCTGAATTGTCCAGATAGTTGTATTACTAGCTATGATTACCCATAGTCATTGTTATTGCATTGACTGTGCTATTTGGTGGCTTATTAATAAGACGTCTGCCTCACCTTCAGCATCCAAGATTTAATGCTGACCTCTAGTTAATTGGTTTCTCCATAGAGCTTTGCACATTCTTCCCCTGCCTGCATATGTTTTCTTCAGATATTAGATATTCCAGTTCCCACCTACCATTGCATAATGTTTGATTGGACATTAAATTGTCCATGTATATGTTAGATTTACCCTTCTCTTTTGCCTTGGGATATATCTGAAAAAGTTCTGAGAAGGACCAGTTCACTTACCCACTTATCAAACAAATTAATACTGTAAATAAATAAGCAAAGGTACAGTAGAAGTAAATTAGTGATGTCAGTTTTGTTTGCAGTACCTGCATGAATCTCCATGATCATTTTACATCACTGAAGCTGGCTATGTTCCTCCATAATTAGTTGACTTAAGAATGAACCTGGCACTTAGGAAGGTTGTTAGCTAGCATATCCCGGTATCAAAGTATGAGAATAAATGGAATATGAATCAGGTGTTACTGTCCCCCCATCACGGTTTCATCACTCTCTCTCTCTCTCCTCATCTATCCAAAATCAATACTCCTTATAACTGTCCTCCTAATTATTTCACTTCTCAGTCTTACGATATTTTCATAGTTGCTCTACTACCAAAATATCATACTATATTTTACTATCAACCATCTTCACCTTTTCTAATATTGCCACAGTTTCTTTTCTTTCTTTTAATTGCTATAAATTGCAGGTAATATTACAGTATCATTTCAGTGTTATATCTCTCTTTGCTATATACAAGCCAGTGTCTATTTCTAATTAATGTTCCACACTGTATATACCTATGCATGCTACTTACATGCTCTGTTCCTAAATGATGTTATTGTAAGCTATTGTATATTTTTTATCTCATGTATGTACACTTACCTATATTTGGTATTCCTTCTGATATCATGTAACTTTGTATGTAATTTTATGTATATGTCAGAACTGTTGTTAATGTGGATCTTTTCTTCCTGGGCCTCCACTGAAAAAGGATTTTATCCCAGTCGGGCATTCCCGGTAAAGAAAAGATAAAAAGATAGATGTACAAATAAATGTATGCCAGTGATAATATGCCATGGTGATACCAGGAAATGTGAAAGCAAGAACACTCCTCTACATTCAGATAAGTGCTGTGACTGTATTTAAAATGCAGTTTCAGTGTAACCTCAGAATTTAAGTTCATAACACCACCAACTCTTTCTTTTTATGCAGTCTCGGTCTCTGGAACATAATACCTGTAAGAGCCACAGACTGTGGAAAGTGATCTGACATATCATTAGTGCTGTAAGTGGAGCCATTCTGTAAGCAGGCTTTTTATCTCTCACTGTTCCATTTTGCTGTATATAGGAGCTTGTCTTGTGTATATTAGCACTATGTTGTTTAATAATGCATGGCTACCCCAGCTGCTGTGCTACTGGCAAAACACCTACACTATCTTTCGTCCCAGAAGGCACCAGTTAAAATATGAGGCGTGAGGAAAAGGCTGAAGTGACAGCAAAATCCACAGGGACTAAATGAAATTCTGAGGAGTGAAAGGCTAAAGATGGAATGCAGAAATAAACACAAATCGCTTTTGGCATGGCTTGCAGGGAGCAGTCCTCTCTAGGCAAGTTATGGCTCGTATGTGTTGATTGTTATGAGATCATCTCTATCCTGGAGAGAGAGAGAGAGAGAGAGAGAGAGAGAGAGGTAGGCTGGGGACAGAGAGACAGAGAACTCAACAAGGCAGTAATAAACAATTTTCATGCTCCTGGTTTCCACTGAAGGAAAATAAAATTCCAGTACAAAATGGCTTTGTCATCAGAGTTATCATTTGACTAAACAACTTGAAGTGCATGGAACAAGTTGTCTCATGGGGACAAAATCTAACAGTTTTTCTGCCATCTTTGTTATTTGTGTTTATGGCATTACAATATTAGTGTTTTACATGATTCCTATTAGTTATTTCTTCTTTTGTTTTTAAACTGGCACAAGAAAGACTCACGACTTCTAGAAAATGTATACAATTCAACAGTAGCTGTGGTCACATGTTGTAAGCCTTTGCAGATCAAAACAGAAATTGTTTGTGCCATTGACCTTCATTTAAAAGTGAAATTAAATGAGGCAGAAGAACATAAAACTTTAAAGAGCCTAGGAATGTAAGAATGAAGTGAAACAAATTAGGTATAACCATGGAGTACTTAGTCTCATATCATCTGCAGTGCCACCCTGAGGCTGCTGGTAGTTTCAGGGTAAGGCTAAAATTGTCAAGTTCATACAGTACTCTTTTACCTTTCAGGATCCTTATTTTGGAATCTACTGTCACAGAGGCTTAGGAGGCCCTTACATTATCTGGCATTTAAACATCCCTAAAAGACAGGAGACAAGCTAACCTGCAACATTTCACTTAATTTATTCAATTGCCATGCAGTTATTGAAGTACAAAGAATAACATCATAGTTTTCTTGCATTTACACACACACACACACACACACACACACACACACACACACACACACACACAAAACATATCAATATGCCTCATATTTTACTTTTGAGCATTAAGGCACTTTGGGTAATGCTACTGTCATTTCAGAAATGGGATATGTTTTACTTGAATAAGATATTCCCAGATAATTTGCACAGTTAGGCAATGTCAAGGACTTGGTTCCACTTTTCATTAATTTATTCATTCATTTTGTTATAAATCTATCCACTCCAAGGTCACTGGGGACCAAAGCCTATTCAAACAAACGGTGAGAATAAGGAAGGAAGTCAGTTTTGAGGCGGATGCCAGTGCTTTGTATGGTGCACTGAGACAAACACACACACCCATGCATACAGACTGACATGCAGACAGAACTTAATCGCACATACGTGTGCGTGCACGGGTCTACTTTAGTTGACCGAAACGCCAGTTCACCGACACGCAGAAGACCGAGACCAAATGACCGAAAACAAAGGTGATCGACAAGGTGAAATCCCGACAGCCGAAAGACCGACATGGGCAACGTGTGAGCGAGACTCGGTAAGTGTGCGATAGTGAGGGATTTAGGGTTAGGGAGCGGACAGGTAAGTGTGTGATAGTGAGGGATTTAGGGTTAGGGTGTGGGAAAGGTTAGTGTGCGGTAGTGTCGGACTTAGGGTTTGGGTAAGGTAAGTGTGTGATAGTGACAGACTGTAGTTTAGGGGCGGGTTAAGTGAGTTAGGGTTAGGGTGCGGGTAGGGTGAGTGTGCGATAGTGATGGGCTTTATGTTTTAGGGTGGGTTAAGTGAGTTAGGGTTAGGGTGCAGGTAGGGTAAGTGTGCGATAGTGACGGACTTTAGGTTTAGGGCTGGGTTAAGTGAGTTAGGGTTAGGGTGCTGGTAGGGTAAGTGTGCGGTAGTGTCGGACCTTAGGGTTAGGGTTTGGGTTAAGGTTAGTGGATATGTAATTGTGTGTAAAGTGTAGTTTACGTTTTGTGTGTTGGTGTAATGGTGTTCGGTTTTGTGAGTTGTCGGTATTGTGTGTTTTCGGTTGTTTGGTCTCTGTGTTTTGCGTGTCGGCGAACTGGCGTTTCGGTCAACTAAAGTAGACCCGTGTGCACACATATACAGACAAGACACATACGCAGACAAAAAGTTTATGTATCTCATCAGTCCAACTGCAACACATTTTTGTGATATAGGGACAAATACAGAAATCCCAGCAATAAGCCAAATAAACAGAGATAACATGTAAACTCCACACAGAGAACATCTCGGAAAGCAGCTGAACTGAACTGCTAAGTCTAGCTCAGTGAGACAGCAGTGCTAACAACATTGTACCATAGTACAACTACTGCCCTCTTTTCCTTTATTGACTCAATCAACAACAATCGCAATAACAAACTCATATCATCTGCCCTCTTTCTGGACCTATCAAAAGCATTCGATATGGTCAATCATCAATTCCTTCTCAACATCCTTGAAACCCTACGTCTGGACACTCCAGCACTAAACTGGTTCAATTCCTACCTCACTGGTAGGCAACAAGCTGTCCTATGGCAAAACAGAATATCGGGACTGCTCCCGAATACCATAGGCGTTCCTCAGGGCTCAATACTGGGCCCACTTCTGTTTTCCATCTTCATAAATGACCTTCAATCAATCATCCCTAAATCCACCTGCATACAATACCGACGACTCCACCTTAATCTGCTCTGACGTCTCCCTCTCGAATCTCCAAATGACCACACAACATTGTTTTGCACTAGTTGAAAAATGGTTCACTGACTTAAAACTTCTACTTAACCCAGCTAAAACCAAACTATTACTTTTCTTCCCCAACGTCTTCTCACCTCTAGGTAAAGAACTCCCAAACACTAACAACACAACCTTTCATATTAAATCCACTAATGGGACCCTCATAACCCCTGTCACCAGTACCAAACTGCTAGGTGTCACTATTGATCATAAGCTCAAATTTGACATACACATTACCCAAACAGTAAAGTCTGTTAACAAAAAACTAGGATCTATGTACAGAATTAAAAACTTCCTAACTCCCACTACCAAATTAACTATTGCTCGCACCCATCTCCTCTCTTCCCTCCTCTATGCTTCCCCGATCCTCTCTTTTCTCAATAAACGTGAACTTAACATGCCTCTCTTGCCTATAACCACATTGCCAGATTTATTACAGGTTCCCCTTATCGAACCCATCATTGCCTTAATCTGCAAAGACTTGGCTGGTTGGAACTGCCAAATCTCCTCAAACTTAGCCAACTCGCCGAAGCTTATAAAATTATCAACCATCCTGATAGAACTCCCTCACTGTGCAAAATTCTAACTCCATATACTAACCTCAATAGTCTCCGATCATCAAACAGCATCCAGATCCTAACCATTAAAGCAAAAACTCAGGTGGGGATGCCCTTTATGCAAATTCCATTGGCAAGCAGTGGAACTCCTGCCAAACAACCTTAGACTTACTTCTTCGCTCTATCATTTCAAAGCTAACCTTAAAGAATATCTCTCCACACAATGGACATGCCCATGTCGAGAACCTGACTAACTACATATCTCATTATTCTAGGTCCACTTCCTAGCCCATTTCCCTAATTGCAGATCTCTAAAATTTCTCTTTCCTTTTAGTAATAAGGAAAATCTCTGATTTCAGTCTATTTTTCAGTATCTTTAACGAAATCAATGTTCTGTGTATAATTTCCTGTCTGTCCTTTAGTCTTATATAACATCTATGTAAATTTTCATTCCTGCATATGTAAGCTGTATTCTCTTGTTGTAACAATACTTTGAATCTTGCAATTTAAATATGTACTTCTATTGTGTATTGGAGCTTTTCTCCTCGGGCCTCTATTGAAAACGGATATGTATCCAGTTAGACCAGCCCGGTTAACAAATGTAAAATAAATAAATAAAATAAAGATTCACTCTTGTAGTATATTAGCTGTTCCCATTCCTTTCTAGATGATTGGCTGCCCCTCAAAGACCAGGTGTCATCTATTATTAAGGCTTTGTGTTTCCCACTTAGGGACCTTGTCCTAATTAAGCACCTTTTTTCTACCTGAGGACCTACAGTGGTAGTCTGTAGTCTGGTTCGTCTTACCAGAATTATTGTAATTTCTTGTATCTAGGGCTTCCCGACTGGAAGTTTGATCATTTGCAGCTATCGTAGAATTCTGCTTCCTGGCTACTTTGTGGTACTTCTTATAGGTTCCTAGGTTTGTAGGTACTTATTAGAGGATCATTAGAAGCCTAGTCCTGCATTCCCATGAAGTTTGTAGCCCTTGTAATTTAAGTAAAATAACCTAGAGCTGGGCATAGCATTACATGTTACCCCTATCCATAAGGAGCAAGAGTGCTAAACCAGGGGTGAATTGCAGTTTCCCATCCATTTGTCAAGATTAAATTTGGCTAGATTAAGTGAAGGACTTTGCTTTATGTGGAGAATAAGTTATTTCTAAAGCAGTGTTTTTTTCTCTGAGATATCCTTCCAACGTGTTCTATTTATGTTATAGAAGAGATTAAAATCTCCTCAGTGGGTGTTAATTCCACCATTCGACTTGTGGATGTGCAGTAGATCAAAGAAGATAGGGTCTGTTGAGGCTCTGTACATGAGGTACAGATTGCCCGTCAGTAGCCTGTATGATACTGAGAAGAGAGACCAGGCTTTGAGATGGTCAGTGTAGTTTTTGTGATTTAGGCCCTAAATTTTCCGGGTGAGGAAGAGTCTTGGTTGCTCAAGTTTTGTTAAGAGTTTGGACAGGTAGATACTGAAAGGGTTATTACACACAATGATCACCTTTACTAATAAGCTGCTGTGTGAAAAAGGAATTTCTTGCAATAGTGGATACATGGTGGTCAAAGGACAGTTTATTGTCCTCATAGGTTCCCAGGTCACTAGCTATTGAACTTATTTTCAGGGGTGTGGCATCAATGTGATAGCTACAGGGGATGTAATGCTTGTTAAAGGAGACCATTATACATTTTTTGCATTTATTTTTATTCCATGGTGATGACACCAGCTATTTGTTTGGGAAAGACTCTCTTGAAGGATCTTGGTGTCCTCTGGAGAGTTTATGGCACCAAGTTTACAGACATCTGGAAATGTGATCAATAATAAACCCTTCACATTAGCTTTGACCTCAGAGAAGCAAATGCCAATGAGGTGGGGCCCAAGGACAGAACCCTGGGGCACACCACTAGTGACAGGATGTTTGGCAGAGGTACAGCTGGCCACACTAACTTCCTGGGTTCTTTTTGTGAGCCAGTTGCTATCCAATGAGGGATTAGCATTTAGCTGGGAGAGTTTATCAACAATACCCTGAGTGTGGGATGGTTTTGAAAGCCTTTGCAAGATCTATATATGTTGTGTGTACTGATTTTCCCTCATCCATTGCTTCAGTAGTCTTCTCAAAGAAGTCAGGTTAAGCAGGTAGGATCTGCCATTGACCAAACCAAAACTGCCTTAGGTCAAAGGTTTGTAGGTTATCTATGTCCTTATTTATTAATTCTATAATGATACTCTCCATAGCCTTACAGTTGAGGATGGTCAAACGTATAGGTCTATAATTTACACAGGCCCATTGAGGCCCCATTTCTGTGCAGGGGGATGACTGTTGCTGTCCTGCATTTGTCTGGCACAAAGCCTCTTTGGAGACTGAAACTGAATAGCCTGTTTAGGGGGTTGACAGGTCCTATTTCGGGCTGGTCATTAAGTAGCCTTGTATGTTATCGGGCCCAGTAGAAGCAATGTTCTTGGCCTTGGAAAGTGCTTTGAGGAATTAATCATGGGTGATTCAAAGGGGGGTTTAGATGGGGTTATGAGATCTGGGAATGTTGTGGGGAGAGAATGGGGTGAAGTTTAATGCTAAATTTATCTGCTAGTAGAATGGTTATATCCTCCGGGTCTGAGTATGTGATATTATTTACTACATCCTCTGTGCAGTGCTAGGCATTGTTTCTTGTTTTCTAGCATAATTAAAGAAGGCTTTATGGTTGTATTTTGCCTGGGTGGTTATTTTTACCTCATATGTAGCTTTGGTTGATTTGATCAAGGACCAGAGTTCCTTGTTAAGTTTAGCAAGATAATGTTTGACATCTCGATAGTTAAATTTATTATTCCATTAATTACCTTTTTCTTTTATTGTCAAGCGTGTTTATATTTGGGTTCCTCCATACAGGATTATTTTAAAATTTGGCATTGTATTTGCTTTGGCAGAAGACAGGCACATTTATGCAGCTATTCATATGTGCACAGAAATTAGTGATAAGAGATTCCACATATGTAGCGGGGTCACCAGTTTGGATGGGGGAAGTTGAATTTAGCCAGGTCATCACTCAGTTGTCGTAGATTAGTTTCCTGTAATCTCTGAATACCAAAGTATATGAAGATGCTTCAGACTTCAGTTTTATAGTGAATGTGATTGATTTATAGTCCAGTTTGATGAGGGAGGAAGTTACAACTGGTGGGGAACAGAGCTGTCCTATACTGATGAGGACCAAGTACAGGGGTTTATCTCCCCTAGTTGGTGTGCGGACTAGATGGTTCAGAGAGTTTGTATTTATGAAGTACAGAAATCTCTGGACATATATGTTAGGGGTTGTATGAGTACCCCACTTGATAGATGGATAGGAGAGTGGTCTTTGGCCTGATTTATAGAGACTCTATACTAGTTAGGTAGACCGTATGGGCTAAGGAGGACAGAGAAGGGGTCCTGTAGTTAGCTATGATGTGTTGAGGGTTTTGTTAACAGTAAACTGGGTGTGGAGGAGTTCTAGGTCATTAGCCAGTCTAATGAGCCTGGAGGTGATATTGTGTTTTACAAATATAGAGACACTGCCACCTTTAGTGCCTTTGTTTAGGGCCAATTGACCCAAATTTGTGGTAGGTGTTAATATCCTGCACTAATGGGGTGCTCTGAATGGTGTTAAATCAGGTCTCTGTGACAATGCAAATATCAATGCATTCCAGGGTAAGCAGAGCCTGTAAGGAGTCAAGTTTTTGTTGAGACTGCTAGCATTGAGCAATAATACGTTTATGTTATTCAAGTTTTGTTTTGTTAAATCAGAAGCTTTTGAAGACTGATATTGCCTAAAAAGGGAACTGGGGGGGTGGCCTGCCAATATACAAAAGTCTTGTGGAGACAGATGCATGCCATCCCTGGCAAAGCAGTTAGGGCTGTCTACCATCTCTTCCCAGGCTGATACATATTGGATCCTCCTGAATGACACAAAAAGATAAGATAGTTCTTGAAGTCAATAACCTTTTGTTTGTATTGTGGCATCATTCTTGATGATGATGTTTTCCAAAGTCTCCATTGTACAGTGTCATATCATTAAAAAGGTTCTGCTCTTGCTCTGTATAAATCTACATAACAGAGTTGCTGACACATTATTATCCTGCTGTACCTTCTCCTGTGGCACCTGTGAGCTGCACTTTTGAAATGTGCTGCCTCAGAGGCTCAGAAAGTCCCTCATACTATGTAGCTTTAAGAATGCCTTAAAATGTATATTTTTGAGAAGTCTAATAAACTTCAACAAGTTTTATCCCCACTTTTGAAATCTTGCCTCTTACATATTTCTGTTTTATTCATTCTCTATTTATTGTATTCATTTGTTATACCATGTAGGTTTTATTCAGTTGCTTAATTTTTAGTGCATACATATTTAAATGAGCTTTGAACTTGAAACGTTCACATATTAAGTTGCTTTACACACTAATCATATTTTATTGAAATTTTTGAGAAAGGTTTAAAAACTATTTTTCTTCTAAGGTAACATAACTTTCTCTCTCTCTGTCTCTCCATGTTCCATGTGTTTTTTTCCTCAGGACACAAATGCTCAAATCAGGAATGTTCTTAATACTAGTATTTTTACATGGGAGAGGAGTACCTGTATTTTCTTGCTTGATTTTATTTTGTGAGCTCATGGCTGCTATACTTAGAAGCCCTTCTCCTTCTAAGTAGTCACACAAGTTCAACAAAACACAACAGAAATTCTAGGTGGTGCATATTCTCTAAAGTCTGACAGAATTTGAAGGCAATGCTAACTCTGTCACAGAGAGATGAAACCCTGACTATGACTAAAATGACCCAAGACTGATAATTGACTTGAGCGAGTTAGTGAATGAGGGTGTGATTGAGTGGTCAGCACTGGGTGTAACATACTGAGAGGAGCTTGAGATACTCTTTCTTTTAGGGCTGTACTAAGATATGCAGTTTATGCTATAAGCGATCACACTGATTTAGGTCCTTCAGTCTCTACAAAGACTGACCACTTTTAAGCCAGCCCATCAATACACAGACAAAAGTATGCCATCTGTCCCACCAGTGACCTGGGTTCCAGAATTAGTCTGAGCTACTGAAAAGGACACGTGGGGGATGAGAAAATGCAGATGCCAACCAGCTCTCTTATCCTAAAGAGTGTGCTGCTTTACCCATTGCCTCTGTGACCTCTAAAGGATGTCAGAGGCCCTAGAAGTTATAGCATCAGTTTAAAAAGTGTGATGTTGTGACAGAATGTCTGATGCATAATGTGCAGATGCATACACAATATACACCTGATGTAATTGTGCACTGCTTTCTCAAGGTAGGGGTTTAATGACTTACTTTTTCTGGGTGATGGCTCCCATCCTTCCATTTATTCTTCCTCACTGTGTCCTTACTCACTGATCTCAAATAAGACTTGCTGCAAGGTCCCCCTGAAGAAGTCAGGAGGCCTACTCTGAAAAAAGACACATCCAGGATCATTGTAAAAATGTACTGAGGTACACAGGAAAAGCCCAGGGAAATCAGAGTGAATGCAGGCAGTAAACAGTAGGTCAGTAGGTAGTGGTAGCTGGGTGTGGAAGAGGAGGGCACATAAAAACACAGGTTTTTTTATTTTATTTTATGGCCTGTATTGTATTATTACTTTGGAGAAAAAATTTCCTAAAGTCAATTCCATTGTCATTTCTGCTGACTAGCAAAATCCACAGCTACAGTACCTGGCCTCTGATAAAGAATCACTTTCCCCTGAGCAAATGTGGAAAGAGTACTATTGGCCAGCAATGTCAGTACACTGGTTCCATAAACTACCTGAACAGAGTGGCCCACTTATGAGCATTTCAGTTATCAGATGTGCTAGAAATCATTGCCCTGTGTCCACAATCACTAGATTGTATGATGCCTCCTCCTACAGCCTTGCTAGTGCATTTCCGTGAGGACAGTTACAATTTTTTGCGTCATTGATGTTGATACAAGGTGTAAGACTGCATCAATCTGTGTGTCTGCAAAATAGTGTAATTCCATCCTTCACTCAATACAAAATTAGGCTTTTATTGAGTATAATATCTATGAAATCTACAAGAATCATACTGCTGAGCAGCTGTGGCCTTATCAATCCTTTTGTCTTATCAGGGTTTTTGCAAAAAAATAAATAAGTAAATAAATAAAATAAAATAAAAAAACTTTAGTGTTCCTTGAAAAGTAATCATATTCCGGGCAAGCACTCCTACCACAACCCATGTCTAGGCTTTGGGAATTATACTAAAGACAAAAAATGAAATAACATATTTTTCCACTTCTACTCCTCTGAGCCTTTATCTGTGAAGATCAGTGGATGTAAAATTCCTCAAGAGTCCTGCATGCTTGATAGCTGGTAGACACTATCAAACCTTCCATTGAAAAAACAGTCATTTTCCAAAACTCCAAGTACAAGCCTAACTTCAGCACTACAAGACAGCGTACATCTGATTTCAGTAATGGAAGAAGACTTGAGTGTTCTAATACAGCCTTTTAGTAATCCTCTAAAAGAGTGATGGATTCAGTTATTTCAGCATCAACATCCAAGTTCCTTTATCATGTGTGTCAAGTACTCCATATCAGATGATAACCTTTGAAGTCATCACTCTCCCCTCAATTGCATAAGGATTGCTGGATATGGGTATTGGGTTGTGTTGTCAAGTCCTGTTTCATCAACAGTACATTTGCAAAACTGCAAAACAAAAATTGATAAAAGGGCAGCTCCTGGATGATATGGGGCTCTGGGGGTATACACCATCAACCCTACCCATGCAGATAGCACTACCCTATACCCTATACCCTCATACTAACTATAATCAACTTCAAGGAAGCACCATCATGGTGGAAGCAATTTCATTAAACTGTCCCATCAAGGAGATGAAACTCATTAATGCCACCAGTTACCACTGCAACTGCTTAATATGTGTAATACCCAAAGAAGGCCTTACTAAGCAGGCACATAGAATCATATGCAAATGTAGGATATACCCCTGCCTTTTTTTGCAGGGGGTTGTGTATAGGGTTTATACAGATGCTACTGCTTCATACTAGCATATCAATATGCCAATGTAAAAAAAAAAAAATCAGTGGCACGTTAACTCTTCACATTTTTACAGTGACTCTTTATGCAACTTCTACAACTCCTTGCTTCTTCTTATCCAGTGGACAAAAATTGCCAGCACCAAATTCAGTGTAAAGCATCAAAAAGCATCCAAAAGGCTGATAAGTATATAAACTTTTATTAAATATAATATACACCCAGACCGGTTTCAGCCAACAGGCTTTCCTCAGTGGGAATAAAAGAGTATTGACTATGAATATATCTATATCTATATATATATATATATATATATATATATATATATATATATATAGCATGAGTCATCTAATAGGATTCTTCCCAAGGTATTCTCCCCACATTCAAACTGTTTCCCATAGGAGAGACAAAGAGAAAATATAAAGTTATACAATAAAATAAAATATCCATTGTACATTGTGATAAATAAAACTTAAATAAAATATATAACTTTATAAATGATCATTCAAGCCGGGTGAAAACAAAGCCCCCAGTTTGATGATCCAATACTTCTCTTTTTTAGTGAGAATGGAGTGCCATCCTTGTTTGTTAGATCTATCACCCAGAATTCTGTCAATGATGGTAAACTGGAACCTGGCTGAATTGTGTTTTGTGTGATGTCAGAATAGGGCATTAGTATCCCTCCTAGTTCGTATGTCACTACGGTGTTCAGACATACGTAATCGATGTGGTCGTGAAGTCTGTCCAACATAGAATAAACCACATGTGCATGTTGCAAGATATACCACCCAATCACTGTTACAATTGCCAAAAAATTTGATATCAAAAATTCTATCTGTGGTTTTGCTAGTGAAATGTTTTGATGTAAAGATGAATGGACAAGATGAACAATGACCACAATGGTATGTGCCCCATAATTTGTCACCTGTCATAGTTAGTTGGTGGTGTATGGCTTCAGCTGAACTGACCCTCTTGAAATGTGAAAAGAATGATCCCAATGTCCTCTCCCTTCTATATCCATACTTACATACATCACCAATCCAAGGTGTAAGCTCCTCATTGGCAGTAAGGATATTCCAATGCTTGGATATAACATTTCTAATAAGGTTAACGTTACGTCCAAATGTTGTGATGAACCAAATGGATTCATCCTGTTCTTTCAGAGTCTTATCAGAGTATTTGTGGAGGGAAGTTCTGGTGCAGTTGAAAGCAACTTGTTGAGCACCCCGGATGTCAAGTTCTTGATAACCCCTAGCTCTAAACCTATTGGCCAGATCCTGTTGAGAGTCATCATAATCATTATCTGAAGAACAGATTCTGCGAATCCTTAGGAACTGAGACTTAGGTATATTTCGGAAGATATGGTTGGGATGCATGCTAGTTGCATGTAGTAAGCTGTTATACTGAGGGTATTTGCAGAATGTTTTACTACATAACATGTGATCCGAATTCCTGGTTATGGTCACGTCCAGGAAATTAATCTCAATTTTGTCCTGAGTGGATGAAAATTCAATACCCCATATGTTTTGATTAAGGTATAGAACAAATTCTGCTAAGTAGTCTTCATCAGAATTCCAAACCAACCAACAATCATCCAAATATCTGCGCCAAATATCAAGTTCCTCAAGATACAGATTATGTGCAGAATCATAAATGAGATTTTCCTAAACATATTCCATGAAAAGGTCAGGGTATATGGGGGCAAAAGATGCCCCCATGGCGGTGCCTTTAAGCTGCTAGTAACATTCTCCCTGAAAGTAGAAAACATTTTTATTGAGAACATGTTCAGCCATGCAGACCAAGAGTGTATTGAAATCTGCAGGATAAAGTTGTGATTTGTCTAACCAAAATTTAAGGGCTTCTAATCCAGCCCAATGTGGTATGTTCGTGTATAAAGCCTTGACATCCAGGGTGCAAAGTAACCAGTCGGATTCTGGTTGGTTGTCAGCAATAATGTGTAAAAATTATGTGGTATCCTGTATTCTAGCATGAATCAGGCCTAGTAATGGTTTGAGATATAGAGTAAGGAACTCCGATAGGGGTTCTGATAATGAACCCATACCAGATACAATTGGTCTTCCAGGGGGTTTGTTGAGACATTTATGTATCTTCGGTAGCAGGTATAATGTTTGATGTTAAGTTGTCTCTCTCGCCTTCATTCTTGCTGGTTGGGTTCGGAGATGACCCTCGGCTCCGACTCGGCCATTTTCTAAAGCTTGAGAGCTACTTACTGGCTCGAGGCCTCCCTATATCCCACAATGCCTGGCGCTAGACCCCCAGATCTCGTTTGCCGCTTCAGCTATGAGGTTGTGCTTCACTGACTCAGGTTGTATTGATCTTTTGTATTTTTAGTAGTTAAACTGTCAGTGTATATTTTTCAAATATTTTGTTAAATCAGAGTAGTACTGTAGACTAGTCTTTGTTTCCCTGTGTTTTCTGACCCTTAGGAAACTCGTTTTTACTTAGAGATTTTCCCCCCCTCCCCCCCCCCATCTCCCTAAGTAGGCCATTTAAGTTAGAGGCTATCCCCTTCCCTTTTATATTGTTTTCAGTAGGAAGTAGTGTTTAGCCTTTGTAGTCTAAGATCATAGTCTCTTTTTTTTTGTTAGTATAGTTGCCTAAAATGTTTGTGTGAAGGTGTGGGACTAGTGTGTGTATGTGAGTGTGTGTTTTTTTGCACTAGTCTAAATTTTCATCCATCAGTATTCCTTTGATTTATAACATGTCAAAGGATACCAAGGTATCAGGGTTCAAGAAGTGGGACTCGTGCTGTCAGAAAAGGTCTCTGACAGACGGTCACACTTCTTGTGTTTATTGTTTGGGTTCCCTACACCTGCAGGACTCTTGCTCGGTATGTCATGCTTTTAGTCCAAGAGTTCTGCAGGAGCGTAGGAACAAGTTAATTCTCAGGGGTTTACTAAAACTCAAGGGGTCTCCGGCAAAGTCTCAGCCAGCTAAAACCCCTAAGCCTACCAAGCCGTCAGCTCCCAGTATGGAGCCGTCGTCAGGTCGAGCATCTGCTTCAATTTCGGTTCCGGCCAAGACCGAAGTATCAAAATCTCTCTCGGCTCTGACCTTGGTGTCGGAGCCATCAGGGAGCTGTAAGTGATCCAGATCGCCATCCCTGGAGTCGATTCGCTCGGCTCCAGGATCACCTTTGCTACAGTCTGAACGGAGCCATAGGTTCCACTCTTCTCGGTCCTTGAGGCTGTCTGATCATGACTTGGAGAGAGTGGTTACTAGACTCCTCAAATCACAGGCCCCGGCTAAAATGTTAACTAGCCCTCCTTATCAGGCTGTGGCTGCTCCCTTTTCTGAAATAGTTCCTCCTCCGACTCCTCCTGTCAGTTCGGAGCCGGAGCTTGCTGGGGCTCGGATCCTGGAAACATCGGCACTGATGCTTCACCTTGCAGCTCCTTCGTCGGCTCTGATTTCTTCACTGGTTCCGTCCTTGGAGGGATCTGGGTGCCGAGACTCCCTCATCGGCTCCGAGGGGGTGAGTGGCATCGGACCCTTGTCCGACCCCGTTCTCCCTCTCGGAGCCTCGGCACAGGTAAGCTCGGCTCCTACATTGGCCTCTGAGCCGTCCCTTTCGGTGCCGGAGAGGATTCCCGTCTCCTCGGAGGGGGGTCCTCTTCTGTGCCAGACAGGGGCACCTTCGAGGTCATGAGGAGCGTGCTGACTTTTGAGTCTGCACCTCGATCAGCCCTTTCAGCTCCTCCCCCCAGGGTGCCTGCTTCGGTCTCTGCCCCTCCTCCAGACCCCAAACGAGGGGATCAAATGCTTCAGGTCACCCCACTGGGTGTATCTTCCTCTTCCGAGGCCTCCCCTGAGATTTCAGAGGAGCCCCCTCGAAAGAGGAAATCTAAGAGGAAACATGTTGACTCCCCAGAGTCGGTCACATCACATACTGACTTGGAGGATTCGGAAGGGTCCCCAAGATCCCCCTCTGAAGATGCCTCTTTCTCAGACATCCTTGAGATCCTTAAGCAGAGAGGGAACTGGTCTGCCCTTAACCCTTCTGAGGACGAGTCTTTATACTTGGATGTGTTTGGTTCTCGCCCCTCCACCTCCTAGGTGTCTCCGCCTTTCGATCCATTAATGGAAGTGGTGGCTCGGAAGGCATGGTCAGCTCCAGACAGACTGGAACCAACCCCTCGCAGGCCCACTAAATTTATCATGGCCCCCCAAGATTAACAGTTTCTGACAAAGGGTGTCCCCATTGATGCCATGGTGGTAGCAGCTGCCACGGAAAAGGAGTTGGCTGACACTTCTGTACCTGTCCATCCCCCTAACAAAGAGTCTAGGACAACGGATAGATACGAGAAGCGGATGTTTTCCTCAAAGACCTTCTCCATGTGGTCACTGAATTATTTGTGCCACTTCACCCGTCTTCAGAGGGATCTCCTCAAGGAGCTAGGAGATACCCTGCAAGATCCATCAGCTCTGGGGGCTCAAGACAAGATAAACTCCCAGCTGGCGACTCTTAATTCTGTCATTAACTCCTCCGTGCGGCTCATTTCGTATGTGGCTGATGGGGCGAGTAGAGCCGCAGGCACAGGCGTGGCTTTGAGAAGGCATGCCTGGATGCGGTTACGTAACTTCACTGATCCTTTCAAGGTGTCTTTCACCAACACCCCTTTTGATGGTTTGGCTCTGTTTGGACCTCAGGTAACAGATACACTTGCCAGGTGTGAGCAGGAAGGCAAGACTCTCTATGCCATTGGAGTCTGTTTTTCCACTCCCTCTAGAGTCTACAGTAAGGGTCAGAAGAGTGGGAAGATGTGGTTCCAGAAACTCCAGGGAGCCGTGCCTGACACATGTGGTGAGCTTCCCTCCAGAGGCAGAGGAGGGAACAACAATAGACGCCGCCTGCGGGGCAGAGGGGGTCCGCAGAATCAGAGCAGCAGAGAATCTTTCTCTAACAAGCCCTTCCAGCACCCCTGAGGGGCTGCCTGGCTGTCCGCCTTCGGAGGCAGTCGAGGGAAGGTTGTCTCTGTACCCAGAAGCCTGGCATCTCATCACTCGAGACAGATGGGTACAGTCTATCATATCCGGAGGTTACAAAATCCCGTTTGTCCACACTCCCTTAAAATCAAACAACCCCATCCCAGATGTTCCACCCAGTCTAAGGGAACAGGCAGTACAAGAAATTTCAAGACTGCTAAAAAAAATGGGCCATCCAACAAGTCCCAGCAGACCAGCAAGGATCCGGAATTTACTCAAAGTTCTTTTTGGTACCAAAGAAGACAGGGGACTGGAGACCCATTTTGGATCTCAGCAGACTAAATAAGTCTGTTCAAAGAACGAAGTTCCGGATGGTCACGCTTCAGTCCATTCTACCCTTTTTGGGTCAGGACAATTGGATGTGCTCCATAGATCTTCAGAATGTGTACTACCACATCAAAATGGACAGGCGTTCCAGAAGGCTTCTCCGCTTCCGGCTGGGAGCCAGTCATTACCAGTTCAGAGCCCTGCCCTTTGGTCTCACCACAGCCCCCAGGGTGTTCACCAAATGCATGGCAGTGGTTACCGCTCACAGGAGATGGCAAGGATTCCAGGTGTTTCCATATCTAGAGGACTGGCTCCTTACTGCTACCACCAGACATCAATTGCTAAGAGCCAGGGATTATACCATCCAAACATGCTCCAACCTAGGTATCTCAATAAACTTCGAAAAGTCTGCATTTTTGCCTTGTCAGTCCTTAACCTTTATAGGCGCAAGATTAAATATGAAAGATCTGTCTGCAAAGCTTCCAGTAGACAGAGTGGCAGACATTCACCGACATGTACAGGTATTATTAGGATGCAGAAAGATTCAGGCCAGATTCATCCTAAAAACCTTGGGTCTCATGGCAGCAGCGATCATATTAATTCCCCTGGCTCGTTTTCATATGAAGATTCTCCAGTGGATGCTTTTCACCCAATGGTCCTTTCAACAACTTCCTTTGTCTCACAAGATAATAATCACACAGTCATGCAAAGACCACTTGGCTTGGTGGATGGTCTCTCCATCAGTACCCCAGGGCAGATCATTTGTCCTTCCTCCTCCAGTTGCCACGGTGACCACGGATGCCTCCCTGATCAGGTGGGAAGGCATTTTCAGGGCAGGACTGTCCAGGGCACCTGGCAACCCCATGAGTAACACTTGCATATAAACGTCTTAGAGATGAGGGCGGTGCTTTTAGCTTTGCAAGCTCTTCAGAACTCTCTACCCACTGGGACCATTGCAATTCAGACAGACAATATGTCTGTAGTGTGGTACATCAACAAGCAGGGCAGAACCAAGTCATATCCCTTATGTCAAGAAGCACTCAGACTATGGCAGTGGGTGATCTCCTCTCAATGGTTTCTGATGGCAATGCACATCCCTGGGAAATCCAACGTCATAGCGGACAGGCTAATCAGAGCTATTCTCATGCCTCATGAGTAGTCTCTCAACCGGACAGTAGCGGACAGAATCTTCTGCAAATGGGGTCAGCCTTGCTGCGACCTTTTCGAAACTCCTCTCAACAGCAAGTGCAACAGTTTCTTTACTCTCTTCCCTCTTCCCGGACACTCCCCCAGAGATGCTCTAGCTCACAATTGGCCCCAGGGACTTCTCTATGCATCCCCACCCTTTCCACTAATTCCCAAACTAATTCAGAAAGCTACCGTACTGGGTTGCAGGATGATCCTCATTGCCCCCTACTGGCCTCGACAAATCTAGTTCCCATTCCTGCATCGTCACCTTCTAGAGCAGCCTTGGAATCTGGACCCAGTTCCGGACCTCCTGATCCATCAGTCGGGCAGGCTGCATCAGTCTCTTCAGTCTCTCAACCTCACTGCTTGGTTGCTCCACTTCCAACCTTAGCCAGGCTTCCCAGTATTTCCAATTCAGTGCGTGAGATTATCCTTTCCTCACACAAACCTACAACCAGGAAGACTTATGCTAGTAAGTGGAAACGTTTCTCTTTCTGGGCAGAGGCTAGAAATATAGATCCCTTCACGGCCCCTGTCCATAACGTTCTGGACTTCTTAGCAGAACTTTTTCAAGCGGGCTCCTCATCGGCCACCATTAGAGTTCAATTAGCGGCAATCTCTAATTTCCATACGGGCCTGTCAGAAACCAGCATCATGTCCCATAAGCTTTGCAAAGCCTTTCTGAAAGGAACAATCTTGTTCAGGCCTCTAGTGAAAGATCCCCTGCCTCCGTGGGACTTAAATTTGATCCTAGCTTCCTTGATACTTCCTCCCTTTGAACCGGCAGCTTCCTGTTCCTTGAAATTGCGTACTTGGAAAACCCTCTTTTTGGTGGCCATTACTTCAGCGAGGAGAGTTTCTGAACTTCAAGCCCTTTGTGTTGGTCCTCCTTATCTAGTTTTCCATAAGGATAGAGTTTCACTCAGGACTAATCCTTCGTTCCTTCCTAAGGTCCCCTCTGAGAACAATTTTAATCAATCTATCGATCAGTCTTTTTTCCAAATTATTCCAACAAAGCTGAACACAAATTACACCAGTTGGACGTTCATACGCAATTACATTTCTATTTGCACAGGGCTGAGCAAATAATGAAATCAGACCAACTCTTCCTGTCCTATGCGGAGGATAAGCAGGGTCGACCAGTGTCTAAAGTAACCTTATCCAGGTGGTTGTCCTCTATTATTAGCCTTATTTATCAGTTGAGGCATAAAGAACTCCCTGCTAAACCTAAAGGCCACTCTACTAGGGCTTTAGCTACGTCAGTAGCCTTTCAAGCAAGACTACCAATGGAAGCCATGTGTGCGGCGGCCACATGGGCCACCCCTCATACCTTCATTTCACATTATAAATTGGATGTGGCCTATAGGAGTAGAGCTGATTTTGGTTCCACTGTGCTCAAGAGTCTGTTCCGATGAGCCACCCAGGACTAAGGTGCTAGGGATGCTGTCCCAACCAGCAAGAATGAAGGCGAGAGAGACAACTTAACATTAAGAAGTTATGTACCTACCATAATGTTCCATGTTAGTTGTCTTCTTCTCGCCTTCTTTCTTGCGTCCCACCCTCCATCCCCCTAGCCTAGATGGACAGAGAAGAGTCTTCCTACGAGTCTTGTCACTGGCTGAGTCTTTACCGTTTTATGTCCTCTACCTTTTTCTTCAGCTCTCTAGCTGAAGTCTTGCTTTTGGGACAGTTGTCCTCTTGTATTATTTTGGTGTTAGGTCTTTCAAACGAGATCTAGGGGTCTAGCGCCAGGCATTGTGGGATATAGGGAGGCCTTGAGCCAGTAAGTAGCTCTCGAGCTTTAGAAAATGGCCGAGTCAGAGCCGAGGGTCGGCTCCGAACCCAACCAGCAAGAAAGAAGGCGAGAAGAAGACAACTAACATGGAACGTTATGGTAGGTACATAACTTCTTATTTCTGTGGATCCTGTACTGTCTAATGTGCCTTCACTGCATCAGATATAATGCCCTCAGAGACAGCTAAATCTAAAAAGTTGTAATTTTCTTGCTTAAAGTTGAGAGTGGGGTCAATAGGCATCTTCATGTAATGGGAAGGGTTGGAAAGTTGTCCATTTCCCTCCCCGAGATAATAATCCGTATCCATGATAACTACTGCTCCACCCTTATCGGCCTGAGTGATGACAATATTTTTATTGTCCCTAAGCTGCTGCAATGTCTGTTGTTCAGTGTTGGTTAAATTGTGTTTCAAGGGCAAAAATTGATCCAACTTGAAGTGTATGTCTCTGAGTACCACTTGTTGAAAGACTGCTACATTCCGGTTCATAGGTGGTACAAATTTAGATTTGTGAAATTTAAATTTGTTAGATCTTTGAGAGTCAGTTCTGGATCCAAAAAATAGCTTAAGGTTGATCCTGCGACAAAAATCATTAATGTCATTCACTATGTCAGACTCATCAACAAAAAACCCCAGAACAAAATTCAAACCTTTATTTAAAAGTTTCTTTTGTCCTCGGTTAAAACAGTTTGGGAGATATTCAAAATATTACCATCTAGTGTCTCATAAGTGTTTGAATGAGACCCTCGATTGTGTCTATTTTTGTACCCTCTGTGTTTTCTCCCACCCCTCCTCCTAGTATGTTTAAAGGGTGGGCTTGGTTCTTAACTTTTTTAGGAACCGGGGATTCTCCAGTGTTGATCCCTTCAGTGTCTGTAGTGGAGGAATCATCCGCTGATGTACTGCTGTACGTATTAGACCCTTTCAATATAGATCTGGGTCTTTTCTTGAAATTCCTACTGGGATTCTGTCTGGTATCCATAAACCTAACATTTTTGGTGGTATCAAAGGGTCGCCCTCTTTGATAGTCGGTTAGATCCCTGTTGAATTTTTTAATTTTTTTATCCTTTATTTGTTTTTCAAAAACCAGCAGATCTTTTGACAACTTATTGAGACATATAGGAAATTGTGAGTGTCCCTCATAGACTTTAGCTTCATTGCACAGGTCACCAACCTCTTTGATATTTGTTTCAATGGTTCGTTCATAATATGAACTCAGTATTCGAACAAAGTTCATGGATGCCTGTTGTTGGGCTAGGTACCATTCATTAGACAAGGTTTCATCAACTTTACTTACTAGTGGTTGGATTTTGATTCTCAAAACCCTAGGGATTATTTCCTTGTTCAAATAAGCTTTGAAAAGCCTCAAATGCCATACATTGCATCTCAAACTTTTCATGCTTTTACCAAGTTTCTGAAAAGCACTGTTGCAGCTGTCAACTGGATCTATAAGTTCTGGAGTACCATTCTCATTTGGTATACCAAAGACACCAATATCATTTTTATCGGCACAAAGCCCATGAAGTATTGTTTCTAGATCCATGACAATAAGCTGTAAATATTTGGGTCTAAACAGACCACAACTGAAGAGTTGAATATTTGTAGGAACAAAATCAAAAAATATATGTGCTATAAATTGTTAGAAATGCTGGACACCAAATTTTATATATTCAGTCTGAAAATCAACCGACTTATCAAAGAGGTAAATCCTATATCCACCAAAAAATAATGCCAAAATCCTGTTATCAATATTTGTGAAGAAATGGACTTCACTAAACTACATAACTCCAGCCAGAATCCTGATTGGGAAAGATCAATGTACAAGCATGGATGGTTAAATATGCTATGCTATAAATTATTGGGTGTAATAACCCAACAGGGTATAAAATAGGGCCTTATATTTGTTAAAAGGCTCTGCAATGTAATAATCAATATTAATAGTGTAAATATGTGGTAGATTGGGCCTATGGACATAAGTCTAACTGGTTGAATATCACAGTATGGCAATCACCACTGTGAAGAAAATATTTGGGGTCATTAAATATTGATCCCAAACATGTAAGGTAATCTACAGCTTGTATCTAATTTGTCCAAAGTGAGAGTCCCAATATAACAGAAAAATATACATATGGCTAGAAAATATACAGGGAAGAATGATGATTCCTGTATGTTTAATAACTGGAAAAGTTGTTGAAGGCAGTTGTATTATGCCACAATTGCATATTAAACCTAAATCTGAATGTCCCAATGTGACAAAGAATGTACATATGGCTTGAAAATGTATAGAGAAAAATAATGATTCCTATATATTAATTCACTGGAAATAATATGCCACAATTGTATGTTAAACCTGTAAAGGTAATTTAAATAAGTTAGTATCGGAACCACCATCAAAATTCAATATTGGTGCAAAACCTGTGGAACAGTCTACCAATCCGTTAAACCCAACATGACAGAAGAATGCATCCCCACCATAAGCACATATGACTTGAAACTGTGCTATGTTCAGTACCTTTAGAAATATTTAAACACATTTATATCATTCCACATAAATATAAAACATATTGATTGTAACATTCAACATTTGTCTAATAACTAGTAGTCATCCTATTGTAAAACAAAGAAAAAAATGTGTCTTTGCTTATGAAAAAAGTTGTTAAGATGTTATCACACCCAGTTTCATACAACAATGATCCCCAATTTCCTGGAGTCCAACATAAACCACAGCTGCTGTTCGCTATATAGGAATGATGACACAGTAAAAAAATTTTAAACAGTGAAAAAATTGAAAAAAAGGGTCCAGAATTAGTTGGTTCCCAATATCTGCATCCAAACCAACTAGTTTGAATGCTTCTGTAGGAAAGTTTATAGTTCTATAATTGTGTTGTAGGAGATGGATTTTGTGTTATAGTTTAACAAACCAACTGTTGCAATCACATTCAGCCGAAAAGCACTCGTTAGCCAATATAATCACATATGATAATTCCTGTCATGAGATATATTCCCTCAGCAAAACAAACCAAGATACCACAAAAAAACACTGAAATGCTTCTTGGAATGAGGGCATGTATAGCTATATGGATATGCTGACAAATGACTTTAGGATGACGTTATTATAACTCAAAATGTTGTAAAAATAATACAATATATGAGCATAGCAACATGGCGTCCCCTTCCATTCATAAAATGGTGCGAGTGTTATCGAAGCAAACAAATGCAGTTACACCATATAAAATGAAGTTTTCAACAGTCTATTGTCACTGAAATAGTTCTGTTTGGTATTTCACTTGAACCACACTGATAGTAGTTGGAAACCAGCTAAATATCCAGTTCGACTGACTCTAGTTCACATGTAGATGTTGACACCATGCGGTTTGTATTCCAAATAAACAAACAAAAAACGAACCCTGAAAAACAGTACTGTTGCGCTTGTAGAATTTGTTCGAACACAAGGAGACATAAATCCAAAGACCCACTACGCACAAACACATCAAAAAGAAATTGTCCCAAAGAATTTGTGAAACAGTACCTGATGTTAGGAAATCAACATGGTGTCCGTTTCAAACATAGTGTAACCAGTTAAGTTGTTGTAGTTTTCCAAGCCAAGCCTTATTCAACTTGTTTCATAGACAAATATTGTAGATAGATCCAAAACAGTTAAAAACTCACTATAAGTACCAACAATAAATCCATGGGGAGCCTGGGATAGTCCTGAGTAGCAGAGAATATCTCCACTACAGGCACCAATGTGCTAACACTGGAAAGTCCACAGCAGGGTGAATGAAATTGAGGCCAAGAAGTGATTTTCTGCAAGTAAGACCCAGATGCAAGGCAGAAAACAATTCAAGTGGACAAAACTTGCCAGCACCAAATTCAATGGAAAGCATCAAAAAGCATCCAAAAGGCTGATAAGTAAAGTATAAAAACTTTTATTACATATGATATACACCCAGACCAGTTTCAGCCAACCGGCTTTCCTCAGTGGGAATAAAAGAGTATTGACTATGAAGTGACACACACATATACATATATATATATATATATATATATATATATATATATATAGCATGTCATCCAATAGGATTCTTCATCTGACAATGAAATCCACAGTCCCACTACCATACATGCTAACAAACACTTCTGTAAGCTACAGTGAAACTACTCCATCCAAATGCTACCTCTGACTTTCTTTCTCCCTCTCTGCCCATTATCTTTCCTCTCCAAGTGTATATCTTTCATCTGCTTTATTATTATTATTACTATTCTCTATATTATGATATTGTGTTATCTCATCTCATCCAAAGTATGTATTCATTGCATTGTAAGCCTTCCAACAGAACTCTCACTATCCTGGTTATTTTTTTTCACAAACTTTCATCATTATGACTTCCCTAACATTATTACTGCCACAAGTGTACACCATGTGAATAATGTGACCAAATTTGTCATCATTACCTAACTCTCCAATCCACTGCTTTCAGAATATACCCCACCGTCCTACTGATTTTTGTTACAGCATTTTTCTCTTGGCAACACATGGTTTAACATAGTTGCCCACATTCTTTTCTTCTTCCATTTTCCCTAAAACATTTTCACTCAGTGTGTGCCTCACCTTAATCTCAACATCAAAAAATAAAACATTGCATGTTTTATTTTAAAACCCTATAGACATTTACCCATCTGCTCTGCCAGTTTACCCATATACCTCTGTAGAATGATCCCACTATTAGTAACCAGTTTTACTTCCTTGCTGTCATCTTCAGATGGTTTACTGCATTCACCATTCCTCGTGTATTATCTAAAACTGATTTATTACATAATACTGACTGTAGCACTGAAATGTATTAACCACATTCATTTATCCATTTAATTTTGCCTTGAAATTTACTTTTTGTTTTCTTTTTGCCTTGATAGAGAGCCACATTTTACCTTCTTAATCTATCTCATCAGGTTTGGTCCTATTCTAATGACTTTTTATTAACCTTCTATGAGAAGCCATGTTAAATGCCTTACAATCTTTATATATAGGTTCATAGGTGTGTTCTAGGCTAATGGCCCTGGAGCCTTTACAAGCCTAGACCATAAGATTACCCTGGCATCGTGCCACCCAACCTTACTTCCTAGTGCCTCTGTCGAGTAGTGCCACTGGAGTGATCCCCGGCGTGAAATTTCTATTTCCCATCCACTCATCAAGAATTCTCTTGAAGAGGGCCAGTGAGATGTATGTATGTAAACTATTGGTTGAAGATTTGAATAATTACCTTACAATAGCATCCTTGAATGTAAATCAGTATATGTACTTTAATCATGGAAACTATTTTTAAATGCAATTTAATTTAACATTTTTACTGAAGTTCTAAATACACAGGAAAACCACTTTTGCAAGATCCCAATCTACACTATTTCTGCTGCCTCTTTTTAGTAAGATCATGTTACTTCCCATCAGTAGTAGTTTAGTAAGTTTCATTATTTCATCCATAACATTATCTCTTTTGCATAAACATTAATCTGGCACACATATAATTTGTTAGACATTAATATACTCAAGGCATAACAGGGCAGGCTTAATTTTTTGCAGATTATAGTCTATTTTATATAATTATTGTACATTACACAGAAAGTTAAAAGGATACTGACAGAGTATGCAAAGGTATAGATCTGAAATACAGAAAGCATAGGTTTTAGTAAAGTGTTATAGCTCATAAATATTGACAGGATATTTAAGACACAAATTTAGAAGGCAGACATCTATTACAGCACATAGAAATTAAACAGGTAAATAGAATTATTAAAACAAATCTAGCTCAAAATTTACAGATACAAGTTAATGCAATATATGTTAAGTATGCTTCAAGACCAGTTATAAAGGTATCCCTCTAGTGCCAATTTCAGTTAGTCTTCAGAAAATAGCCATCGTGCTTGATAGGCTATATAATAAAAAAGAAAATGTACTAAACAGCACAATGTTTGAGGATTTAAACCCATGGACAACAGGGGAAAGGTTTCAATTGCTATAAGAGAGAGACATCATGGTACAATACGACACCAGTTCATGAGGTAGAAAACATAGGCAATAAACAGTGTAATTTTACCATTACAGCATACAGAGATAGGAAGGAAAAACAGGCAGGATTAACAGTTTGTAAACTGTCTAACCTAACTAAATACTCACAGATACAGGTTGAGGATGTGTACGGCATTTTCTTCATGCTGTTTCTGGAACAGCAAGGTTAAAAGACTTACCTAGCCTAATCAGTTTAGAAACCGCAGAATTAAAAGACACTGATTTTCAGAATAATGTGCAGGTTTTAGATATATCACACATGCATCACAACTTAGAATTAAAGACTGTAAAGATTAAGGATCTAGGTAACTAGGTAATCACTGGAGCAGGTATATTTCCTGCATATGGAGCTGTTAAAGCTATTTGGAGCTAATAGTACCTTTGAGACCATAAAGGACATCACCGTCTATCAGGCCACATTTGCAGATCATGAGTGAGGTGGCATAAAGCCCATATATTCAGATCAGATTACAGTAGTTAGTAATACAGATATGAGTTAACTGCAAAATAAGGTCACCGTCTATCAGGTCACATTTGCAGATCATGAGTGAGGTGGCATAAAGCCCATATATTCAGATCAGATTACAGTAGTTAGTAATACAGATATGAGTTAACTGCAAAATAAGGTCCCTGTAAACTTTTGCCAGGGACCTCAGGGGGAAATGTCAGACTGAGGGTATCACTGTATTCTTATTGAGTTCACTATAGTACATTGTGGCAGATTAATAGGCCTGAAAATGTAGTCAGACTTGTGTTTTCATGTATGCATTTAGTTTCAGGGGAAGACAGTTCAGTAGAAAGGAAAAGATAATCTAGCTGACTAGGAATGACATATGCAGAAATAGCAGTTCTCAGGGAAAGATAGAGAATGTTCCTTTCTCAAGGGAAATATATGTGTGCTTGCAATGGAATGCTAGATAAAGAATAGACTGTAAGGCACATGCAAGACAAGGTTTGGAAACCAAGGCTAAAGAGACATGTAAAATATTACAGGGTTTGGTATTGTCAGGATATACTTCAGACACAGTCAGTCGAATCAGTTAATTTAGTTTTTGGACTGATATGCAAAAAGTCTTTACAGTACAGACACCCGATCCTGAGTACAGAAGTCAGGTTAAATATCCATACTATTCAGGAGGAAAACACTAGTTCAGTTGATATTATTCAGGAGAATCAGAATATACATGCAAAAACCTTGGATATTTCGCATCACTGTTACTGTTATCCAGTGTTCCAGAATTTCTACAGAATGTTATTGTTTATCAACACTGTTACTGGAGGTAGTATATGAATACTGTTAACATCTAATAAAGTATTTTTAACTGAACTACAGCATGTGCAGAATTTATTCTAGAAAGTAAAAAAACACTTGACCCATAAAAGAGAGACTGGCACCTGTTTAGCACAAGTTTGGGTAATTAACAGGTAAAGACTTACATTCCAGTTTCATTTCAGTTGTTTTCACTTAATTCCAATATACTACATTCTTATCATTTATTTTAATTCTATGCTTACTTTTCACTGAGTTATTAATTGGAGTACAGAGGCAGAAGTTGCATTACTCACTGTGCATGTTTTCACATAAAAAGTGCCACAACAGGGAAAGCTATCTCTCCAAAATGCTACTCCTGGGCTTCTGGTATGGCTCAGTGTGAGTAAAACACTAAAACTCGGACCTCTGCCAAAGCGTAATAATTAATAGTTTTAGAAAGACCTTCTGGTGTTCTGATTTCCCCTTGAGATTTTCCCAGAGGTAGGAGGAGGTCTTCTGATGAAGAAGAAGTAATTTAGGATGAATAAAACCAAAAATTTATCGGACGAAGTAAGACCGATGATGTCAGGCAAGGAAGAGATACTGGAAGGGAGAGTCACTCTCAAAGCAATATGGGCCGAAATTAAAGATGTCAAAAAGACTTTGTTGGAAAGTGTTACAGCACAAGAAAAGATGAATGAAGAGGTGATAGATGGCCTGAATGAGCATGCTGCAGTCATTCAGGACATTTTAGCAGAGGATGAAGAGCTTAAAGCTCAAGTCAAGGCAGCAGAAGCAAATATCAGCAGTTTGGAAGCAAAGGCCATGGATCTCGAGGACCATGCAAAAAGAAAAAAATTAAAAATAAGTTATATCCCTGAGCTGTCAGAGGGATTGGAATATATACTATATATGAAACAATTACTGGGGAAGTAGGCTAACATCCCCCCAAAAGATATAAAAATAGAAAGCACTTGTAGGACTGCATGGCAATGGGGAGAGGAGTGGTGTAGTAAGCCCAAACTGAAAATCATTACATTGCAGACTTTTGAGCAAAAGGAAAGACTGTTGAAAGAGTTGTGGCAGCCAGGAAAGAAGTGTAGTGTTGGAGAAACAACAGTGTATATTGATCATGAATATTCCTATGAGACTCAGGCTAAGCATAATGTCATGTGGCCAGTCATTAGACCGTGTCAAGAGAAGGAGTTGAGATGGAAGTTAATATATCCAGCTACAGTGAGAATCCATGCTCAAGGTAATTTACTGGTCCTAAAAAGGCAATGGAATATGTCAAAAAGCCATTAAATCTGTGACTTAGTGGGGAAGCAAAGCCAGCAATGGAGTGAGATGTGAGTAGTGAGTGTGAGAAGCCAAAAGATCTATCTCATATTGAAGGTAGAGACTATTTTCCACTATTCTCAAGGCAAACGAGACTGAGATAATAGGTATAAGGGATGAAAGAAGGAAGAAGGAAACAGCAGATTGAAGAAAAGTATAGAATATGTCAGGATAGACTGTTAAGTGCAAAGGGTAAAGGAAGAAGTGGTTTTATGTGTTTGGACTATACACATTTAAATGGACTGGTATTAAAACTCCGGGATTTGGTAATTTAGCAAAAGACACACCGGAAGAAGAGACAGATATTATGAGAAGATGAAGATGAACTATAAGGGGCAGTAATAAACAAGGAGACTGTAAGCAGTTTGAATGCATCTATATTACCCGATCGAACGTTTAGGTTAGCGAATACCTAAACATCGACCTGGTAGTATCAAAAACAGCGAATGGCCAATTTAACATAGGGAATGAATTCCCTTCACCCGCCACACCCCCCCAACTAAATATACCAACTCCAAGATTGCTCTACAGTGGGGAAAGGGTCAAAATCTGCATAAATGTCAAGGAAACTCTTTCCCTGCATTAAATCGTCCATTTGCATTTTTTTGCTTTTGCTATTACCAGATCAACGTTTAGATATTCGCTAACTTAAACATTCAATCAGGTAACAGGAACCCATTTTAATGATGGTTTCGATAACAATGAGAACTAGCCAGTTCAATTTAAATAAGTGGTTCACCAGAGGATTATACAGTCAGTGAGGAACTGCTGATGCATTTAAATTGTAGGACTTTAGATCTCAAGTTTAAAAGTAATGATGAGAAGTTTAAGACTGGATTTAAGCTAAATATAAGCTAGATATGTTTCTGTTATATTTAATCAGTCAATAGGGTATAGTTTCAAATCCCCCAACGAGGCTTAATTTAACCGTTATTATAACTTTATATTGGAAACTGGGCATTCTCAGTGGGGAGGATGAAGAAGAAGACAGATTATGAGGAAAGAAGGAAGGGAAAGAAAATAGGGAGGGCCGAAATATCACGATTGCATTTATGCACTATCATAGTTATGACAGAATGGGGGTCAGGCACTGATGCTAAACCACATAGAAACAATGATGGTCTACAGAAGGACATGTATATAGTTTCTAAAGGGAGTAGCGAAGGGTTGGTATATTTAAAAGAGGAAAACAAAAACTGGCGTCATAATAGAAATAAAAAAGGATCAAGTAAATAAGAAAGATGAGGAGAAGAGAAAGGTAGATGTCCTGCCCAGGGGTAATGAAGACCTCAAGAGACAGAATAATATAGAATATAATGCAAGATCAAACAAATAATGATAGAAATTAAATCTTGGAATGTCAGTGGCCTAGGAAATAGAAATAGGAGGGAAAGAACTCTACACTATATAAAAATTTTAAAGTGCAAATAATTGCCCTGCAGGAAACGCACTTAAGTAATGAAGATCATAAAATGTTAAGTGGAAGGCATTTTAACTTGATGACACATTTGAACTTGGGGAATAATAAAAAGAGAGGGATGGTAATTTAGTAAATAGGATGTGGCCATTAGAGATTATGGGGAGGTTGAAAGACAAGAAGGGTAGAGTAGTAAAAGGGATGATTAAAGGAACAAAGTTAACAGTAGTTTCAGTATACCTTCCTGCAGATACTAGGGTAAAAGAAATAAAGACAATATTATTAGAAATCAACTGATTTCAAGAAGGGATAGCAGTTTATATAGGAGATTGGAATATTGTGGATAGGATAGACAAAGTGGACAAAAGGCCAAGAAGGAAAATGTTGTTGAAAGAAGGAAGATTTTTAGCTGATTATATGGGGAATATAGGGATGTATGATATATGGTATTGTACAAGAGAACAGGAAGACAGAGAGAAATATAATTTCTTCTCACATAGATTTAACACATGGTCAAGGATAGATAGAAGTTATATTTTAGTAGAACATATTCATAGTGTGCAAGATGGAAGTATTGAGCTGATAATTCACTCAGATGATGCAGCTATAGGATTAAGAATTTTTTTTAAGAAGTAATACAAAACTCGATAGATTAAGGAGAGTCCTGGTGGACTGGTTAGGGAAACAGAAGGGGAGGGATTGGTTAAAAATGGTATTAGAACAGGAAGTAGAGGGAGAAGAGATGTAGATGCTTTGGGATGGGACAGGGTAATGGAGAGAGAGTAAGGAGAAGGATCATGGCAGAAGAAAGAAAGAGATATGGGTGGATTGATCAAAGAAGGATGGAATGGAGTAAAGAACTGCTACACATCCAAAAAGAAAATGTGATGGAAATAAGGGAATATGAGAATGAGAGAGAGAGAGAAATATTACAATGGGTGCAGAAAGCTGAGGATGAGAGAATATGGGTGAAGAAGATAGCAGTGACATTTTCTTTAGTGAGAATCCCAAAGTAAAAAGGCACTAACATAATGACTATGACAACAGCAGATAGGGAGAGGCATATTTAAAATACAGATGACTAATGAGGCAGTGGCAGTTGAATTGGGAGAAATATTAAGTAAGTTAAAAGATTATTATCAAAACTTGTATGAGGAGCAAGATGAGAATGGATAAAGAGATGCAGTGGGGGACACAGAAAAGTATTTACCAAGGATGCCATAGATAAAAAATGAGGAAAAAGAGATATCCAAACCTATAGAGACAGAAAAAATAAAACAGGCATGGAATAAAATGGTGAAAGAGAAGACTCCAGGGAGAGATGGAATTCTGATTGAGGTCTGGAAGCTACAGAAAGAGGTGTAAAAAAGATGGACGATTATATTTAATCAGATCTTGACAGGTAAAGAGGTTGAACCACCAATTCTAAGGGAAGGTTCCAGTCAACACAGGCAAAAAAAAACCCAACCAGCTGATTATTGAAAACGACATTTAGTGAGACAACACACAAAACAGTTAAGTGCTTTCCTCCCGTCTATCGGGACTTCATCAGAACTGATAGACATGGATTGCTCCAGCATGTAAATATCTGAAACCAATCAATCATGTGACATAGCCAACAAATAAAATATTTAACGCAACTTAGAATTGAAATAAGAAATAAGAAATAAACACCTACAGTTCACATGACCATTATAAGTACTAAGTATGCATCCACTAAACCCCAACCAAAAGTGAACACAAAAACGAAAAAAATCAAAAGCAAAAAATCAAACCCTCTACAATTCTTAACCATAAACATTTCAAGTTAAAGCTTAAAATCTTGCAATTTTAAAAAGCTAGCCATGGTCAACATTTCAATTAATCCATGGGGGAGCTGGCTTCTAATCTTAGCTGCCAAAGCAGCTCATGGTATTCTAACCTGTTTTTAAAAATAATAACGGTCAACTGCACTAAGGAAGGCTAACTAATGTTATAGCCGAAACCGGTCTGTTTTTCCACTCTTGTATGTGCTTTTGCACTTAAATTAAAGAATTGATTGCTGCCTGAATTGCTGGTCCTGTTATTATTTTTATGCACTCATGGTTTTTGGGACCTGGCAGTAGCCGTACGTGCAGGGTTATCGTTGCAGTTGGAATTCTAACCTGTTTTCCCATGCTCCATCCCTTGGGCTCGGAAAAACTTGTTTGATCACAAAAAAAATATATATTTCTTTATTTATAGAGCAATTTATGTTTGTAAAGAGCATTATTCACATTGCATTTGTTGATATCATAATAATGTTCATATATACTTTTTCTTATATCCTGTCTTACCTATATAGAAATAATGACAATAGTCACAATACGCTAAATAAACAACTCTGCTGCAGTTGCAATAACATTTAGAGTTTGACATGAATGTTAATTTATTATGCTTTAAAGTTAGATTGTTCCCCGCATGTATATATTTATACTGTTGGCACGCTCCACATTGTAACATACCCTTAAAGGCAGCAGTGTGGGAATGATTTTCAATGCAATGGTTTATTTTTCCATTTTTTCTTTTAAGTTAAAATACCTTTTTTTTTTAAATAAAAAGTGGCTCCTTTCCTAAAATTTCAAATATTTTATCATCATATTCAATCAAGTTCCAATTACTGGAAAATATTTTCTTAATTTCATTACTACCCTGATCATGCTTGATGACTATTGCATTTTCAAAATTATTATCATCTTCAGAAAACTTACAAGTTTCCTGTGAAGCCTGACCCAAGAAGGATGAAATGAATTGTTCCATTTTTGCACACTTCATCCTTAATTTCTGTTAACATCTTGGGGGGTAACCCCTTTTCTTGACTATCTCAATAAGGTTATTTATTTTGATTAAAAAAGTTAAACTTCCGAAATTATACTTGGGATTTTAACCATTTGGCCTTTAACAAGGCTCATTTTCTGAAAATAAGGATAGTTAGTAGTATAATGTAAATAATTCTTAGAATGTGTTGGTTTCCTAAATAATTTGGAAATAATTTTTTGTTTAATTCTGTCCTTAGTGAATGTTATATCCAAATAGTTGATACTTTCATTAGAAAAAGTAAAGGTAAATCTTAAAAATTCTGTGGTAGCATTTAAATAAGCAACAAAATAGTCTAAGTGATTTGCTGTTCCCTTCCAAATTATAAACTCCTCATCTAAAAATTGTAAATATATTTCTATAAAATCATCATATTCATATTTAAAAAGTAATTTCTGCTCCCAATTCCAGAGTACCATATTGGCATAAAGGGGGGCACCTCCACACCCATGGTGACTCATGTCACTTGTTGAAAGTATTTACCCTCAAAATTAAGATAATTATTGAACAACACCATTTCCATAAATTCTGTCAGTGTATTCACATCACAGTTAGTAATATCATTACAGGCTATGCAAGCCTTTCTAAACTGTTCAAGTCCACTTAAGTGTGGTATGCATGGAAAAAGATCAACCACATCCACTGTAACAAGTAATCATTCCTCATAATAATGTCTCTGGTGCATCTGTCCTAAAAAATCCCAAGAATCTCTCAAAATATATGAGAACTTCTTAGCAAAATGCTGAAGACTGCCATCAATGAATACATATAGGGGTGGGTCTTTGAACCCGCTGCTGACACTGCTGGACATAGGGGAGGATCTTTACAATTTTTGTGAACTTTGGGGATACCAAAAACCATGGTTATCACTGGGTGATCACACTTTAAGAACTTATATGTCTTATAGTGAATTATTCCTCAAGTCTAACAAATCCTTTAAAAACAAGTCTAATTTGGTGTATGCAATATTTAATTCATTTTTTAGATGCTCTTAAATATTGTGCTTCATTGTTTAACAAAGTGAGCATTCTACCAAGATAATCCATGGTATCCATTATCACCCCCCACCCTTATTGGGTTGCATTATCCTTATCTCACATTTTTTAATTAATTAATTAATTAATTAATTAATTAATTAATTCGTTAAGTTGATGTTATCTTTTCTTAAATTTTTATTGCTATAATCCTGTGAGCTTGCCAACCATTTTCTCATATCTCTTTCACAATGTCTCTCAAATAATTGTAAAGTGGGATGTGTCAGTGGATTTAAAGTACTAGCTCTGGAAAAACTAGTTAAAGAAGTAGTGTGCTTTGGAGAGTCATGTAATACTATTTTTAAATTCAACCTCCTTATATATAACTTTAAATCAATTAACAAATCTGCTATATCAGGTTTAACCATGGGGACAAAAGTAAACTCTTTGCTAAACAGATTAAAATTCAATATCTCTTGGTTGTAGTTAAAAATTTTAAAATCGTGAAATTCACTAACAACTGGATGCATGCTAAGATCAAGAGATAAATTAAAATCAACCATTAGATTAGAAACATTGAAACTGGTCTCTATTTCAGTCTCAAGGCTATAATTTATCACCTGTGTTTCCTCAGATGGAACCATTGATTGCATTGGTTTGAAGATGTCACTCCGTGGCCTCTGTTCATGTTCAGTCTCTTTTGGGCTAACCTCTCCAAAAGCCATAATGGGAGGAATTCTACAGGATCTAAAAAAACAGTATTCTGGTGTTCTTATCAACACAAAAAAACATTCAAATGGATCTCCGGGGTTGGCCTATTCAAAAGTGTGGAGGTTTGATTAACTTCCACATGGTTAGTTTTTGAACGTGTTGATAAATAAGTCTTAGGTAAAGGATAGGCTGTCCTTTTGTTGTATGCCTCCTTATCTTAAATTAGCTTGTGGCCCCTTTTAAGTCTCATATCAACATGCATGTAAAGAGGTTCCAAAGTCATGGAAACAGTGCATTGTATCAGTGATTTGTAAAGTGAGCAAGGACCCAATGAGATCAGCTTCATGTAGACTGATCTCTTTATTGAATCATGATTATAAATATTTTATGCATATTCAGGCAGAAAGATTGAGCAGAGTATTTGTGGAAATAATTAAGAATGATCTGACAGGATTTGTAAGAGGCTGGAGTATTACAGATAACCCAATCAAAGCTATGCTTATAATTAAGTAAGCTCATCAAACAAGTACAGAGGTAGGTTTTATCTCTGTAAATGTGGAAAAAGCCTTTGGTAGGGTAAGATGGAAGTAATTGTTTAAGGTAGCAGGAGAATTTGGCTTGCCAGTTCAAAGGATATGTATGTTGAATAAGCTTTATAGAGGAGCTATGGCAAGGATTAAGATTAAACCTAGATTATCAGAAGGGGTAATAGGAGGGGTACCAGACAGGGTTGCTCTTTGTCTCCATTGTTGTTTGCACTTTATTTAGAGCAATTAGCAAAGTAGATAAAATAATCAGGTATAAGGGGATTTAAATAGTGAGGCGAGGAGAAAAAGATTTCCCTATATGCAGATGATATTTTGCTTATTGTGACTAAATGGGAAGAGGATAAAATGTGTTGTGGAATATTCTGAATAAAGTTTGGAAAATTGTCAGGAAATAAAGTGAATAAAAATAAAACACAGGATATATAGAGTGTTTGGGGAGTGAATTCGAGAAGATAGAATGATGGATAGAATGGAATGGAGAGAACAGATTAGATATCTGGAGATATGAATGGCGAGTACATTTCAGGACACACTAAGGGTTTCATTTGAGCAGATATATAAGATAAAACGTTAGCTACAGACTTGGAAAATATTAAACTTGAACTTAGACCAGAAAGTGCAGATATCACAGATGTATATTGTGCCTCAGTTTGTATACTTATGTCAAGTGTTTTGGAGACTTCCAGAAGGAAAGCTATTTAAAAAAGTTAAGTTTGTAGGGACTTTATATGGACTTTATATGGGATGGAGCACAGATAAGGGTGAATTGTGAAAAAAAAGTGCTGGTGAAAGAAAAGGAAGATACTTTGTTAGCATGTATATTAAATATTTTGTGAGTGATAGACAATCAGTATGATCTAGACTAGAAAAGAATACTAAGAGGCAAGAAGTAGGAATGACAGGAGGGTAGAAATATTATGACACTTTTATTGAAGAAGCAACAAGAGTGGAAGCAAGAATGGATGAAAGAAGTAAATAAGACTCTGATAATGGGATAGAAAGATAAGGGGGTTGAAAAGTGGAAAAAATGTATAGTAGAAACTGGAGGTTTGAGAAAAGATGTGATAGATAAATATAATTTATAGAGATGGAGGAAGAAACAAAATACAGTTCGATATTGGAGTCAGTTGCTTAAAGGGGGACAGCTTAAAACTTGGCAACAAATACAGCACAAGCACCAACTGAATAAGAATTTAGAATGGGATTATCAGGCACTGAAGTCAAGATGGAGTAAATGTCATAAAAAGGTGAAAGAGGGGAGGGGTATGCCAAAGTTTTTAGAGGAGATAGAAGAGAGGAGAATGGATGGAAGGAAGTGAGAGGATTGTTAGAAATAAATAAACAGTGGATACAGGGAAATACAGAGCAGATAGAGGAAGAACTGAGAGTGCAGTGGTGAAAGAGATAAGGCAGGAAATAACTAGACAGGGATGGGGGGGTGATGATGGTCCCAAGAGTGCATACAAAGGGTAGAAAATTTTATATGTTCACTTGGAAATGTCTACATAAACACTTTTTACACCAACCAGATTGGCAAAGATGTTGGAGATGTAGAGAAGCAGTGGGAGCTGGAAGCACATTTGTTTGGGGATTTCAACCTATTGGAAAGTTTTAGAGCAGGAATTATGCAGTTAGTGAATGTATTAATAGTTGATAACTCACAAATTACTTCAGATTGTTTTTGCTAGGATGTAACATCAGAAAGGAATACCCACAGAGAGGAAGGCCTTGATAGGATTATTGATGGCAGTGAGTAAAAAAATAATAATGAGAAAATGGAAAAGGAGGGAAATACCAACAGTGCAGGAGGTGAATGATCTTATGAACTAAATAAAGAAGAGGGAAGAAAAGGTTGGGGGAGTGAAAGGTTATATGAAAAGGAAGAAAAATAGAATACTTGGCAGTAGAGAATATCTACAGATAGGTAAATAAGTTTTAAAAAGGAAAGAGCTTGTAAGACATCAATGAGAAATTAAAACAGAGTATTAAAACGTGGTTGGGATTAGGGTTATGAATAGTTGTATATTTTTCTTATTCTTTATTTCTGGTGGTGGACTGAATGGGAATAGAAGAAAAATGAAACAAATAATAGCTTATCTGTTAAAGTAAAAGATTATACATGCGTAAGAATAATTTGAAGTTGGATAGAAGCTTCAGTATTGGGCTGGTACCTAATGTTAATAAGATAATGAAAGGTAGACAATAAAAGACCAGCCGCCGAAGCAGTAGCAGGAAATATAAGTGGATCATGTATGAGGATTGCACAATATTAATGGAGGTGATTATGATAAAAGAAATTAAGATGTTTACAATGAAAAAATGCCTCTCCTACCCATTTTGAACTTTCCTATCTACATCATTGTATGTTGGTGAAGTGTCAAAACCTTTATTACCTGTGTAGTTCTTTTTATTTTCAGGATAATACTACCTGGCTAAAAGGCCATTCTCATATTCACATGCATAGGATCAGCATACACAGCCCCCAAGTCTTTAGCTAAAGCTATTTTTTTAATATTACAAAATGAAGGGTTGAGAGCATTTTGCCCCATCAAATTGTTCAGAATTACTACTAGGAATCATAAAAGGTTTATGTAAGGTCATCTTCTAGTAAGGTCTCTGCAGATGTTGGCTTATCTGATGTGAGATTTTCAAATACATGATCAGCATTTTGGCTCTTCATTTTGTCTCCCCCCCTTTTTTCCCAAGCTGGCCTTAAAATCTTTCTTTCAATGGTCATAAAACTTTGGCATTGATTTCTAAATTTCTTCAACTTTTTCTTTTGTAATATATTGAGTGCATTGGTTGCAAAACTGACAGAATATTGTGGACAGGGCCGGCCTTTGGTCATCTGGTACCCTAGGCAAAAGAGCTCCATGGTACTCCCCACATAAACACACACCACCCAGTGCCTCCATCCTGGTCTAGCTACACCATCCAGTTTATTTTTTTTTTCTCCTTTTTCTCACAGTTTTATTTATTTATTTATTTATTTATTTTACATTTGTTACACTATCAGACTAAGACAATACATGAGGAATACAAAGATAGATAGAAATTGTGGATAGAATATGAAGGTCAAGTGAAGAGGGGGGATGTTAGTCTAGGTGGGTAAGAAAGAAAGAGGTGAGAAGTGCAAGTAGTAGACTGTATATACAAATTATGCTCAGTGCTCAGTCAGGGAGTTGGAGCAGGGTTAGCCAGTGAATTAGTAGGTGGTTGTTTTGGTGACAAGATGTTAGGAGGTCAGTTAGGGGGGAGTTTTTAGGGAAGTAAGTAGAACCGAGAAGTCGATTTAGGTAGGAATCACCTGATTTGTTATGAGATTTCAAGGTAGTAAATTTAGTAGTGAGCTGATTGATGTAGTCTGATCTGAGTGTCTTGAAGGTGTGATGAGTTTATTTGAGATGTTGTAGTATAAGGAATAATGAAGAATTTGAAAGTTGAATTGTGGAGTAGATTAGTTGTTGTAGGAAGAGTTGTTCTAGTCTTTGCTAAGAGTAGGGAGTTTGAGTTTGGAGTGATGTGAGAGTGGCAAGTGGCTGTAGTGGGGCATATTCAGTTTCAGAAGATTGTTTCTAGATAGTGTTTCTGAGGAGGGGCTGGCTAAGTTGTTGTAGTATAGAGGTAAGGGCAACAGGGAGGGGAGGAGTTGGTGAGTTGGCTTAGAGATAGGCTTTTTGCACCCAATAGGGCACCTACTTTTAGATACACTTATCATAGTGACAGTCAAAAGCAGTCAAAAAATCTATGGTTACTTAGTAAAATGACTTCAGGAGCAGTTGGTGCAGTAGTGTTTAGTGGGGTTGTCTAAGGAAATGAGATAGGGTGGATTAGAGGTTGGGGTTTGGATAGTAGTTGGTTTTTTTTTTGATTTAAGAGGTGGAGGATGTTGAAACCACTTTCTGGCTGCAGTGAAGTTTGTTTGGTAGTGGGAGGAGGAGTGATGGGTTGGGTGCAGAGTATGGAGAGCAGATGAGACTGCTTGGGCAGTGGAGTGGATGCTGCTTGGATAGAAGGCATTGGGCAAATTGAGAAAAAAAGAAATGGTAGGAGGGGGTCATTGGGGATGATGATAGAATAGTATTGTAGAGGATAGTGGATAGATATCGTGGGACATGCATGGTTTGGTTAGACAGCTTGAGTTGAATTGGATAGAGATAGTGTAATGCTTTCAATGCTTTGAGACAACGAGGTAAGATTGTAAGTTGAATATGGTTGAGAAATAAGTTTTAGAGAGAGGTCCAGGGAGAGAAGAGGAGAAATGTATAGGATTTTATTTTTGATTTATTGAATGATGTCAGGTAGAGAGAGGGCAGTTATTATGAAGGGGGTGTAAGTGAATAGAGCTGGACAAGTATTTATTTATTGCACCTTGTTATAAGCAAGTGGTAGTAGTAGTGATATATTATTTTGGGCCAAGGTTATTTAAGAGGGCAAGAGTTTGTCTTAGTCTTCATTTTCCTGTATTCATTCAGTACATTTTAATTAGGCAAGACTAATCTAGGTAATTGTGTATGAAACAACTGCATTTAGCTGGAGTTCTAGATACGCTGATATGCATTTTGCATTTTTAAACAACTTTTTCATCAGTGATGGCCTGAACAAAAATCATAATTAAAGGAAGAAATTGAGTCCTGCTTATAATCCCTTTAACACGCTCTAATTGACAGTAGAAATAACTGTATTAAGCCAGGGGTTCTAGATGATGAGATATATTTCACAGTTTTTAAACAACCTTTTAATCTAAGGATGGGCTGATCAAAAGTCATGTTTAAGGGAATACATTCAGTATTGTTCTTCAACCGTGGTTTCCCAGAACCATTTTAACACACCCTAACTGACCAAAACTACACTGTAATAATTAAATTAAGCTGGAGGTGTAGTGGTCACTAGGCACCTAGAAGGCATGGACTTATAGATGCTCTGAGGTGTGTTTTAGTGCTTTTTTTCAACCTTTTGATTAAATCAAGGAATAAACAAAAATCATCCACAAGGAAAGAAATTCGGTCTTTCTTTTTATTTCAGGAGGAAATGGAAATAGTAGCCACACATTAAAGTATTACAAGCTGCTTCACATAAATGGCAGTAATCCTGCAAATGCACAGCAGTCCAGCAAAGCCAGAGAGTGATTATTTAAACCACGTAAATGAGGGTCATTACTTTATACAGACAGCTCCCACCTCCATCCAGCAGTTATAATTAAACTTGACATTCATGGACTGTATTTCAGCTTTCCTCAATGGAAACAGTTGCTACACATTGAAGTATTCCAAGTTCCCCTTACACAAATCATAGTAATATTGCAAATTCAGAAGAAGAACAAAAAGCTGCCATTAGTCATATTTCCCCAAAGACAGGGCACTATTTTATATAGAACAACAGATTGTGCATTGACAAAGATTCTCTGGATAGAAGCACAGAACTGCAATGGCTACCATTTTTGATTGACTGTAATCCTCAGTAGTTTACTAGGATAAAAAATATAGGAGAGACATGCCTCTTAATCTCTTAACATAAGTAACCTTTACAATGTCAAAAATAATTGGAGATGGGGCAAAAATAGGACTAGATTTTAAATGTTCTTATAAACTTAGGACATTGTTTTAACACATTTTGCATTAGCATGCATTTTCAGAAGGTTATGTAGTTCAAAATTGAAAGACCTGATGTGTTGTTGTCCTATCTCACCTTCATTCTTACCAGGGTGGGTTTGGATCTGATCCTTGGATCTGACTCAGCCTTTATACACAAGCTCAAGATCTTCCACTAGCTCGTGGCTAAACCATATCCCAGCATACACTAGGAAAGCTCCCCAGGTCTCATTTGCGGCTAAACAAGATTGGGTGCTCGTTCTGCTTTCTCTGGCTATGTTTACTCTTAATTATGATCAATATTGTTGGGAATTGCCTATTCTTCGCTAGTATTGCTCTAGATAACTAGTTATTCTGCTAGTTTGTTATTTCCACTTTGTTGTACCTGTTTTTCTACTGTTGGTCATTGTCTTCAACCTAGGCATTATTGTCCCTATCCCGGCCTCCACTTTAAGAGTCTTAATAGCCCATTTCAGTTAGAGGGCTCTTCTTACTCTTGTTTTTCTGTTTTAGGAATTGTTTAAAGTCAGTTTGTTTAAATTAGAGAACTGTCTTACCCTTAGCCCATTTAAGTTAGAGGGCTTCCCCTTTCCTTTCACTCTCCCGGGCATAGCCCATTTAAGTTAGAGGGCTGTGCCCTCCTTTCATCCTCTATATCTCTTTTATAGCTAAAGTTTACTGTTAAATTGTTGTTGTTGTTAAAAAAAAAAAACTTCTCTAGCTATTTTCGCTTGTTACTATCCCTTGTTTTGAGGATGTCTTCTAAAGATTCAAAACCCTCAGGTTTCAAAAAATGTGAAAAATGTGTGCAGAAAATGTTCCTAACTGATAGACACAAAATTTGTGTCTATTGCCTAGGAGCTGTCCATCTCCAGGAGTCTTGTTCCATTTGTCATTCCTTTAATCACAGGCCTCTCCTGGAGAGGAAAAACAAATTGATACTGAGAGGTCTCTTAAAACCACCCTTCTCAGAAGCAATACAAGAAGGTCTGGGTTTATCAAAGTCTGACCAATCTCCATCTTCAAACACTGATAAGCCTGGGAAGAGATCCTCCTCTTCTAGTGCTCCATCGGAGCCTTCAAAAAAGGTTGCCAAAATTTCGACACCAGATCCTAAGTCTGTCAGATCCAAAAAATCTGCAGCTCCGGCACCATCAGTCTCAGTGCCAGCAGAGTTTGAGTTGGAGAGCTGGTCCCCTGTCTTGGAACTGTTCTCCGTACTCTAAGATCACCTATACTTCAACATTCCAAGTCTCCAGCTACCTCCACTCAGTCTTCCAGGAGTCTATCCAATGATGATGTGGATCGAGTGGTACAGAGGCTATTAAGGACACCAGCACTGGCCAAACTGTTATCAGATCCAACCCTGAGGGCTTTGAATCTGACCACATCCTCCCCTTCTGCTCCGATTCATTCTCCGATCTGACCTTGGACTTCAAAGTCGGAATGTCTCGAGCTGATATTAGTGGAACCATCGGACCTGACACCTATTATGGGATCTTCAGCTCTGACCATGTCTCTGATGTCCACAGCTCCATCAGAGTTCAAGGAAACTAGGGGACAATGCTCTCCAGTCGGGTCCGGGGAGGTGAGTTGGATCAGACAGTTGTCGAATCTGACCTTTCCTCTTGGGGCATCAGCTCAGGTGAGCTCGGCTCCTACCTCAGCCTCAGGGCCATCATCCTTGATCTTGAGGGTTCTCTCAACTTCTTCAGATTCAGGAATTTCCTCAGATCAAGGGCGAGGGGGTTTTGAGGTGATGAGGAGAGTACTGTCTCCACAGACAGTTCCGCTGTCATCTCCAGATGTTCTTCCTGCAGAAGCACCGGTGTCTGCCTCTAGAAACTTGCATCCTCATGGACACAGAGATCCTAGGCCTTAGGATGCCCCACAGGGTACCCCCCCACTCTTCTGAAACCACTCCAGAGTACTCCTCTGAGGAGGTCCCTCAGAAGAAGTTACTTAAGAGGAAGCATTTAGACTCCCCAGAGGAGTCCATCACTTCTGATACGGACCTCAATGAAGCTGAAGGGTCTCCACGGTAGCCTCCTGATGATGTCTCCTTTGGAGACATCTTAGAAATACTTAAGCAGAGAGGCAGCTGGAAGTCCACCATCCCTTCAGCAGAGGAGTCCATGTACCTGAAGGCCTTTGGATCTCACCCTTCCTCCACTTAGGTATCTCCACCTTTCGACAAACTTCTAGATCTAGTTTCTTGAAAGGTGTGAGAGTCTCCAGATTCACTGGAACCTCTTCCTTGTAGGCCAAATAAGTTCAGCACATCCCCTTCAGACAAAATCTTTTTAACTAAAAGAGTCCCAGTAGATGCTATGGTGGTGGCGACAGCCACCAAGAAGGAACTCTCAGAGACATCTTCTTCTGTTCATCCACTGACCAAGGAATCTCATACAATGGACAGCATTTTTTCTTCAGTGACTTTTGCTCTCAGATCGCTGAATTACCTGACCCATTTTACTAGATTACAGAGAGATCTCCTGAAGGAGTTAGGAGATACTCTCTAAGGTTCAGTAGCTGAAGTGATGTCAGAGAAAGTTTCCTCTCAGCTCTCTACCCTAAATTCAGTTGTCAACTCCTCCATGAGACTGATTTCTTATGCAAGGGATGGAGCGAGTAGAGCAGCAGGTTCAGGAATTTCCCTAAGGAGACATTCTTGGATGCACTTGTGTGACTTTGTGGAGCCCTTTAAATCTTCCTTTGTGAATGCCCTGTTTGATAGCTTGTCTCTGTTCGGGCCCAAAGTCATGGACACACTAACCAGGTGTGAGCAAGAAGGAAAGACTCTCTCTGCCATAGTAGTCCATTTTTCTCTACCTACTAGACCATATCCCAAAAGTCAGACAGGAAGTGGAAAAATGTGGTTTCAAAAATCCCAGCGAGCTTTCCAGGACACACGTGGTGAATCTTACCCAGGGGCAGAGGGGGAAGTAGTAATGGAAGACACTGACCACGTGGCAGAGGGGGTCCACAGAATCAGGGTGACAGAGAATCTTTCTTTGGTAAGCCCTTTCAGCTCTCGTGAAAGGAGGCCCACCTGTCCCTCTCTGGAGGCAGTCGGGGGATGCTTATCTTTGTACCCAGAAGTCTGGCTACAAATAACAAAATAAAAAAGTACAAAGCGTCATATCCAGAGGTTACTCCATTCCCTTTTCCTTCCCCATCCCAAACATAAAAAAGATCCCAGACATTCCACCCACTCAAAGGGAACAGGCAACATTAGAAATTCACATGTTGCTAGACAAAAGCGTCATCCAAACAGTCCCCATAGACCAAATAGGATCCGGAACTTACTCAAGATTATTTTTATTTCCATAGAAAGCAGGAGACTGGAGACCAGTTCTGGATCTCAGCAATCTAAACAAATCAGTAAGCACGTCCAGGTTCTGGATGGTAAAACTGCAGTCAATACTCCCTTTTCTGGAACAAGATGATTGGATGTGCTCGACAGACCTCCAGGATGCATACTACCACATAAGAATGGACAGGGGATCCAGGAGATGCCTGCACTTTTTGCTGGGAGCCAGTCACTACTAGTTTCCAGCTCTGCCCTTTGGCCTCACTACAGCCCCCAGAGTGTTCACCAAATGTATGTCAGTAGTCTTGGCTCACTTGAGGTGCCTAGGATTCTGGGTGTTTCCATACTTAGATGAATGGCTTCTAACTACCACCACCGAGCATCTACTAATAAAAGTGAGAGACACCACCTTGCAGCTCTGCTTTCACCTAGGAATTACAATAAACCATGAGAAATCTGCCTTGCTGCCTTCTCAGCATGTTATTTTTATAGTAGCAGAATTGGATACAAGTATGATGGCCAAACTTCCTCCAGAAAGAGTTCAAGTTCTATGACGTCAGGTTCTAAATCTTCTTACAAAGAAAAAAGCACAAGCAAGGATAGTCCTAAAAGTTTTGGGGACCATGGCAGTAGCAATAACCTTGACCCCATTAGCACGTCTACACATGAGAATTCTCCAGTGGCTACTGTCCACTCAGTGGTCGATGCAGGAACTGCTGATATCCCACAAAATAATGATAACAGAATCTTGCAAAAAAGACCTTTGTTGGTGGCTTTACTCCACTCATGTGAATCTAGGTCGACCATTTGTACTTCCCTAACCATTGGCCACAGTGACCATGGATGCCTCTCAGATAGATTGGGGGGGGGGGCTTTATCTGGGAAAGACGGTCCAAGGCACTTGGCAGGATCACAAGGCCCATTTGCACATCAGTGTCCTAGAGATGAGAGCGGTGCTTCTGGTTTTGCAAGCATTCCAGGACTCTCTTCCACTGGGAACTATCGCAATGCAGACAGACATAAACAAACAAGGAGGAACCAGATCTTACCCCCTTTGTCGAGAGGCCCTGAGAGTATGGCAGTGGGTGACCTCCTCCCAACGCTTTTTGATAGCAATGCCCATCCCAGGAAACTCCATCGTGATACCAGACAGACTCAGTAGAGTGATTCTGATGCCTCAAGACTGGTCCCTAAAACAGAAAGTAGCAGAAAAGATTTTCTGTAAATGGAGCCAGCCTTGCTGCGACCTTTTTTGACATCCATGAATGCCAAATGCAGTAGCTACTTTGCCCTTATCCCCCCCTCCGGGGGAGTCACCAAGGGATGCACTTGTCCTCAACTGGCCCTTGGGTCTCCTCTATGCTTTTCCTCCCTTTCCATTAATACCCAAAGTTCTTCAGAAAGCCAATTGCTTGGGAAAGGACATGATACTCATTGTCCCCTTACTGGCCTCATCAAATCTGGTTCTCCTTCCTGTGGACTCATCTTCGGGAGGAGCCTTGGATTCTGGACCCGGTTCCAGACCTTTTGACTCATGCATCAGGAATGCTCCACCCTTCCCTTCAGATCCTCAATTTGACAGCTTAGCTGCTCTGATTCTGACCATAGCCAAGTTTCCTAATCTCTCTTCAGCAGTTAAGCACATCCTAATGTCTTCTCATAAGGCTTCTACAAGAAAGATATATAGAAGCAAATGGAAAAGATTTTCATTATGGGCTTCTCATAACCACATTAATGCCTTTACTGCCCCAGTTAATTCCATTCTAGAATTCATAGAAAAATTATTCAGTGAGAGTGCAGCTATGGCTACCATTAGAGTTCAACTAGCAGTGATAGCTAGTTTTCATATAGGTGAGTCTGGCCTCAGTGTTATGTCTCATACACTATGCAAAGCATTTCATAAAGATACTTTATTACTACAACCAACTATCAGAGATCCCCCCAGCACCATGGAACCTAAATGTCATCCTATCTCATTTAATTTTCCCCCATTTTGAGCCAGCATTATCTTGCAAACTCAAGTTTTGACATGGAAAACTATTTTCTTGATAGCAATTACTTCTGCTAAGAGGGTGTCAGAGCTGCAAGCCTTGTCAATAAAGCCCCCCCCCCCACTTGCTTTTCCACAGAGTCAGGTTATCCTTATGAATGAACCCTTCCTTTTGCCAAAAGTATGTTCAGAGTCATATTTGAATCAATCTATAGAGATACCAGTCTTTTATCCAAATTACGAGAATAAGGCAGAATACATGCTACATCAGCTGGATGTGCATAGACAATTACATTTCTACTTACACAGGACTGTGAACTTCAGAAAATCTGACCAGCTATTTATATCCTTTTCAGTTTCAAAGAAAGGTACTTCAGTCTCTAAAGTGACACTTTCAAAATGGCTTTCAGATTGTATAAATTTTATCTATAAATCTCAAAACAGAGATCTTCCCCATAGAGTTAAAGCCCACTCTACAAGAGCCATAGGAACCTCTTCCTCCTTTCTGGCTAGACTATCAGTTGATACCATTTGGGCTGTGACAACATGGGCAAAACCCCATACCTTTATCACTCATTACAAAGTCAATTTGGCCTCTGGAAACAGGGCATCCTTTCCTCTCAGCTCTCTACCCTAAATTCAGTTGTCAACTCCTCCATGAGACTGATTTCTTATGCAAGGGATGGAGCGAGTAGAGCAGCAGGTTCAGGAATTTCCCTAAGGAGACATTCTTGGATGTACTTGTGTGACTTTGTGGAGCCCTTTAAATCTTCCTTTGTGAATGCCCTGTTTGATAGCTTGTCTCTGTTCGGGCCCAAAGTCATGGACACACTAACCAGGTGTGAGCAAGAAGGAAAGACTCTCTCTGCCATAGTAGTCCATTTTTCTCTACCTACTAGACCATATCCCAAAGGTCAGACAGGAAGTGGAAAAATGTGGTTTCAAAAATCCCAGCGAGCTTTCCAGGACACACGTGGTGAATCTTACCCAGGGGCAGAGGGGGAAGTAGTAATGGAAGACACTGACCACGTGGCAGAGGGGTCCACAGAATCAGGGTGACAGAGAATCTTTCTTTGGTAAGCCCTTTCAGCTCTCGTGAAAGGAGGCCCACCTGTCCCTCTCTGGAGGCAGTCGGGGGATGCTTATCTTTGTACCCAGAAGTCTGGCTACAAATAACAAAATAAAAAAGTACAAAGCGTCATATCCAGAGGTTACTCCATTCCCTTTTCCTTCCCCATCCCAAACATAAAAAAGATCCCAGACATTCCACCCACTCAAAGGGAACAGGCAACATTAGAAATTCACATGTTGCTAGACAAAAGCGTCATCCAAACAGTCCCCATAGACCAAATAGGATCCGGAACTTACTCAAGATTATTTTATTTCCATAGAAAGCAGGAGACTGGAGACCAGTTCTGGATCTCAGCAATCTAAACAAATCAGTAAGCACGTCCAGGTTCTGGATGGTAAAACTGCAGTCAATACTCCCTTTTCTGGAACAAGATGATTGGATGTGCTCGACAGACCTCCAGGATGCATACTACCACATAAGAATGGACAGGGGATCCAGGAGATGCCTGCACTTTTTGCTGGGAGCCAGTCACTACTAGTTTTCAGCTCTGCCCTTTGGCCTCACTACAGCCCCCAGAGTGTTCACCAAATGTATGTCAGTAGTCTTGGCTCACTTGAGGTGCCTAGGATTCTGGGTGTTTCCATACTTAGATGAATGGCTTCTAACTACCACCACCGAGCATCTACTAATAAAAGTGAGAGACACCACCTTGCAGCTCTGCTTTCACCTAGGAATTAGAATAAACCATGAGAAATCTGCCTTGCTGCCTTCTCAGCATGTTATTTTTATAGTAGCAGAATTGGATACAAGTATGATGGCCAAACTTCCTCCAGAAAGAGTTCAAGTTCTATGACGTCAGGTTCTAAATCTTCTTACAAAGAAAAAAGCACAAGCAAGGATAGTCCTAAAAGTTTTGGGGACCATGGCAGTAGCAATAACCTTGACCCCATTAGCACATCTACACATGAGAATTCTCCAGTGGCTACTGTCCACTCAGTGGTCGATGCAGGAACTGCTGATATCCCACAAAATAATGATAACAGAATCTTGCAAAAAAGACCTTTGTTGGTGGCTTTACTCCACTCATGTGAATCTAGGTCGACCATTTGTACTTCCCTAACCATTGGCCACAGTGACCATGGATGCCTCTCAGATAGATTGGGGGGGGGGGGGGCTTTATCTGGGAAAGACGGTCCAAGGCACTTGGCAGGATCACAAGGCCCATTTGCACATCAGTGTCCTAGAGATGAGAGCGGTGCTTCTGGTTTTGCAAGCATTCCAGGACTCTCTTCCACTGGGAACTATCGCAATGCAGACAGACATAAACAAACAAGGAGGAACCAGATCTTACCCCCTTTGTCGAGAGGCCCTGAGAGTATGGCAGTGGGTGACCTCCTCCCAACGCTTTTTGATAGCAATGCCCATCCCAGGAAACTCCATCGTGATACCAGACAGACTCAGTAGAGTGATTCTGATGCCTCAAGACTGGTCCCTAAAACAGAAAGTAGCAGAAAAGATTTTCTGTAAATGGAGCCAGCCTTGCTGCGACCTTTTTTGACATCCATGAATGCCAAATGCAGTAGCTACTCTGCCCTTATCCCCCCCTCCGGGGGAGTCACCAAGGGATGCACTTGTCCTCAACTGGCCCTTGGGTCTCCTCTATGCTTTTCCTCCCTTTCCATTAATACCCAAAGTTCTTCAGAAAGCCAATTGCTTGGGAAAGGACATGATACTCATTGTCCCATTACTGGCCTCATCAAATCTGGTTCTCCTTCCTGTGGCCTCATCTTCGGGAGGAGCCTTGGATTCTGGACCCGGTTCCAGACCTTTTGACTCATGCATCAGGAATGCTCCACCCTTCCCTTCAGATCCTCAATTTGACAGCTTAGCTGCTCTGATTCTGACCATAGCCAAGTTTCCTAATCTCTCTTCAGCAGTTAAGCACATCCTAATGTCTTCTCATAAGGCTTCTACAAGAAAGATATATAGAAGCAAATGGAAAAGATTTTCATTATGGGCTTCTCATAACCACATTAATGCCTTTACTGCCCCAGTTAATTCCATTCTAGAATTCATAGAAAAATTATTCAGTGAGAGTGCAGCTATGGCTACCATTAGAGTTCAACTAGCAGTGATAGCTAGTTTTCATATAGGTGAGTCTGGCCTCAGTGTTATGTCTCATACACTATGCAAAGCATTTCATAAAGATACTTTATTACTACAACCAACTATCAGAGATCCCCCCAGCACCATGGAACCTAAATGTCATCCTATCTCATTTAATTTTCCCCCATTTTGAGCCAGCATTATCTTGCAAACTCAAGTTTTTGACATGGAAAACTATTTTCTTGATAGCAATTACTTCTGCTAAGAGGGTGTCAGAGCTGCAAGCCTTGTCAATAAAGCCCCCCCCCACTTGCTTTTCCACAGAGTCAGGTTATCCTTATGAATGAACCCTTCCTTTTTGCCAAAAGTATGTTCAGAGTCATATTTGAATCAATCTATAGAGATACCAGTCTTTTATCCAAATTACGAGAATAAGGCAGAATACATGCTACATCAGCTGGATGTGCATAGACAATTACATTTCTACTTACACAGGACTGTGAACTTCAGAAAATCTGACCAGCTATTTATATCCTTTTCAGTTTCAAAGAAAGGTACTTCAGTCTCTAAAGTGACACTTTCAAAATGGCTTTCAGATTGTATAAATTTCATCTATAAATCTCAAAACAGAGATCTTCCCCATAGAGTTAAAGCCCACTCTACAAGAGCCATAGGAACCTCTTCCTCCTTTCTGGCTAGACTATCAGTTGATACCATTTGGGCTGTGACAACATGGGCAAAACCCCATACCTTTATCACTCATTACAAAGTCAATTTGGCCTCTGGAAACAGGGCATCCTTTGGTTTCACGATTCTGAAGAAAGATGGTTCTAGGGATACTGTCCCATCTTGGTAAGAACGAAGTTGAGATTGGACAACAACACATAAGGAAGTTATGTACTCATGATAACATTCCATGTGTGTTGTCCATCTTCTCCTTCATTCTTACATCCCACCCTCCTTCCCCCTGCCATTTTTACTCCTGGAAGACAGAGTTGGTACAATTGGATATCATTATTCTCTAGCCTTCTTTATTGCACTCTGAATTATTAAACTGCCTTTATCTGTACTACTCTTATTAGAACTGCAAATAAAATCTGGAGAGCTTTCCTAGTGCATACTGGTATAGGGTTTAGCCACAAGCTAGTGGAAGACCTCAAGCTTGTTTATAAGGGCTGACTCAGATCCAAGGATCGGATCCAAACCCATCCCAGTAAGAATGAAGGCGAAGATGGACAACACACATGAACGTTACTGTGAGTACAGAACCATTTATTGTATGTGGTAAAATAGTCATGATGTTCAGCAAAATCAGGGACAGCTGAAGACTAATCAGCCTCCAGCCCTCAACCATGTAAAAGATCTTGTTGACTGCCAGTAACAATAAAAGAATGCATAGATATATACTTACCTCATGCCATTGCCAATCTATTCTTGTACCAGACTCTCACATTTAAATTTTTTGATCTGTCCTATCTATGACCTACCCATTTCTTTGTCTTTGGGGGTCATGAGCAGTAAGAGCAAGAGGTCCACAAATAGAAAGGCAAAAGACTACAGGACTTCCTCAATAAGGTGCCCCTCTCTCACTGCTCTAGCTAGGGTGCTTTTTTGGAATTTACTTTTTTTTGTAGTAAAGAAACTATTTCTTTACTACAAAACATAAATAAATACCAAAAAATCACCCACTGATAAAACTACACCCTAGGCGGCCACTTAGTTGGGCTATGCCTAAGGCCAACTATTGTTGTAGAGGCTTATAATCAGGTCTCCAATCTTAACTAGATTGTTTTGTGTCTGAGACATGGATGTCAAGAAATTCACCTTGAGAGTGAAGCTTTCCTAGAAATTGATTATCCCCTAGGAAAGCAACCAATCTTCCCCTCAGTGTTCATATCATTCCTCTCCCCTGAAATTTCTGTTGCCAAAAAGGCCTGTAGTTCCCCAGATATGTCCTAACTTGTCCAAGAATATTAGACTTGTTGTTTCTCGTTCCTCACACACTTCTGTAACAGCCAGTGTCTGTTAAAGATCTCCATCAGGGGATATGCCAGCACACTGACCAGATTACTGAGAACTCTGGTTCGTAGCTCATTAGACTCCTGCTCTTTGTACTGCCTTAGGACAATCTATTGCCTCTACATCTCATCCGTCACAGGCACTTTCCTCTTGTTTTTCTTTATGAAGACTGAATTTAAGTGCTCATTTATTACCTCTGTTTTTTTCCAAGACTTCCTTGATCTCATTTCTATCTATGCATACTCTAGTTGTGTCCCTTCTTTTCTCCTTTCCAGTATCCGTCTAAAAAGCCTTTGTTCCCTTTTTTGACCCCTCACTTATTTCATCACCTTTCTGCATGCCTGCTTGTACTATGACTTTTCATCTCCCTACCCCATGCCTTCTGCCTCTTTCATACTTTATTTTTACCCTAAATGCTATCTTCAAATTCATATGTAGCCCCATTGGCTTTCTCTTCTTCCCTTTTGACTATTCACAAAAACCTTGTCCATAATCCTGAGTACTCCATCATGACACTATTTATCTTGTTTACTCCCTAAGTTTTCCTCAGGTGCCCAATTCATCTTTAACCATTTCCCTCCAAATCAGAGCAATCCACTCCTTTAAAATCTCACACCATTTTTATTGTATTTTTATATTCTTACTCTCTTTTGCTGTCTCTCTGTCCAACTCTAACCCAGAGTCATTTTCACTGTTGATTAAAAGTGCTTTTACCTGGTCATTCCTAATGTCATCTTATGTGATTCAGACCAAGTATGGAATTCTATACTGTCTTGAACAACCCCACATCAGTTGGCTGAACCACTCACTCATGATTTAATACCTCAGTCTCAACTGCAGTAGAGCCAATTCCACATCTCCTGTGGTTATAACCTTCTTCCTTCTAACCCACTCCTTTATTGTTATCGCCAATCTGCCATCCTTCTATCTGGTGGCCAGAACTGTATCATACCACCAGCACCCCCCAACACACATACACACACACGCACGCGCACACACACACACACACACACACACACACACACACACACACACACACACACACACAAACACAAACTGTCAGAGTACTTACCATAAGTTCTAACCCTGCCTACAGGTATTTATTATAATCTTTAACTAGCTACTGTCATCAGTTTCAGTATTTTCCCAAGGTTGCTAACTCACGTGCATCTATCCCTTGTGCATATTTTTCTAATGTAACTGGTAAAATAATATTGTTCTTATTTATCAGATGTCTTCCTCATTTGCTTTCTCTCTCTCTGTCTCTGTAGTTTTTGTCTTCCTATTCCTTGCATAGCTTCTCACATTTAGATTTCAATAAGGATATATTCACATTTTGCATCATGACTGTGCCTCTTTTCTCTTTTTTTGTTCCTGCAGTTCTATTTCCCATCTCACTGTACACTGTGGCGTATGATCCTGGTTTTACTTGTTTAAGAAGAGATGCATGCTGGCCCTTCATACATTATGACCACATCCACATTGCATTACACTGCCTTTAAAATGGAAGTATTACACTCTATAACAGTGGGTTTACTCCTGTCATTATCTGCTCACATAATGACATTGCATATGTTTGTTCAATGCATGTCAACATTGCATTAACATCTGATGTACACGGCTCTTTAAATTCTTTGTATTTTGATCTGAGTATAATTCTAACAATTATTTTTATCTTAAATTATCCTGTTAAAATGTGTGCTAGTGAAAGAAGCAAACATATGTCATTTAATTTTACCTCCTGATCTGACATTTTTTAAATAATAAAGAAGGATGCAATGAAACATTTTTCTTTTACTTCTGAACCTAAGGGAAAGTTTTCTCAATAGTTGCATATTAAAATATAATGAGTCAGTATAGTTTCAGTGCAGTTATTTTCTCTGACTGACTGATATTTTCATCTTTAAGTACTGAATTGCATCGTAATAGTTTTTAACAGAAAATAATGTCTAGCTGATCACCTTTTTTCTTCATTTCTCACCCCATTCCAGTAAATTAAGAAGCGCATTGATTTTCTTTTATGGCATGCATTTAATCACACTCATGGAATCTACATATATATTACAGTGCACCAAACAGCACAAATGTCATCCAAAATTATCAGATGCAATTAGTAAGACTTTCTTCTGTGATATTCATTACACAAAATATGTATGCAGTTAGGAAAGGATTCTGAAAGTAATGACTAGCCAATAAACAAGCTATGTCCTGTATCTCAGGAACTGTACTGTTTAGCTTTTATGCTCATGCTGGGGATTCCTAACATTTATTTTAAATGTTTGTAACACTGTTATCTTTAACAAAATATCTGTTCAGAAATACATATTACACATTGGCATAAAAAGGCTTAGACATTTACAAAGTCTGCTTCAGATTTATAACCTGTTAAAATTGTTTTTGCCTGCATTTGAAACAAATCGTAACAGTAAATAAAAAATAGTTTAAGAATCAAACTTAAATGCTTGCTTGATGTTGATTAAGAATACATCTGTTTTGGGGCATTTATTAAAAAGATGGTACATCATCATTCTAAATGACATTTGTTTGTATATGTTCATTTAATCTCATAATATTTGAAAAGCGGTTTGCATTTTGACTAACAGGATTTCTGCAAATGCAAATCAAGATAAAATACAAATGATGGCATAGTAGCAGCTGTTAATCATAGCTATGCTTGCTACTCTGAAATGTGATTTTGCAGGAATTATTCTTCTAATATCTGTTAATGTGTTAGTATTCCTTTGTTTTCCTTTGTAAATCAAATCATGAGTGTTCTTTTTCAGCAAATGGACTTAGATAATGCATAATCTGAAGTTGTTAATCTTCTTCCTATTTATCACTGATAGGTTCGGTTCCAAGCCCTCGGAACCGAGTCGGCCTTATACCAAGCTTGCGTGCACCAAAAACTCTTGATCTAAGCTGCTACCCACAATGCCCTTCACTCAGTTACCTCAGATCTCGTTTGCCGCACAGCCATATAGCAGCGTTTCACTGAGTTCTCCAGCTAAGTGTTATATTTTTCTAAATTTTACAAGTTTTTGTGGATTTTTTTTCCTGTTAGATTGCTAATTTCTTGTATGTTTACTACACTCAGCTCTACCCACAGGTATTTTCTTTCATACCATTGTTGGTATTAGCCCTTCTACCCTTGGGTATTCCCAATACCATTGTTGGTATTTCCCTCTTTTCTTCTTTCTTCACTTTCTTCTAATTTTGTGTGTGTGAGTGTTTCCTATTATGTCTGGGAAGAAAGGGTCTACGGGGTTTAAACACTGCTCTTCTTGCAATGGTAAACTCCTGAATAATAACCTTCATGAAGAGTGTGTGTATTATTTAGGGGTTCCGCATTTATCAGCGAAACCTCCATGTTATATTTGTACCAGCTTCAGTCAGCGGACGCTGAATGAGCAACAAAATAAATTGATCCTTAAGGGTCTGCTTCCTTCGTCTTTTTCAGAGGCTATTTCTGTGTCGGAGGTCTCATCCCCTCCTTCTGTGGACAAGAAATGTACTCACTCAGACCCCTCTTCACTGACCGGTGATAGCGGCAAAAGCCATAAGCACAAGGCCCATAAGAGTTCCACTGAGCACTGTACTGCCTCCTCGGTTCCGACCACCTCGGCTCCGAGCTTGGCTCCAGTGATTCATACCGAGGTCGCCTCGTCGGCGCCTGCCCCGGCACCGACGACTACAGCGCCTACTACAACCTTGGTTCCGACCAGTTTGTCTGCTTCCATCTCAGCACCGACATCCCCCATCTCCGTCCCAACATCGGCTCCGACAACAACTTCGGAGCCGTTATTGACCTTCACCTCAGCAGTGATCTCAGCTCCGAGCCCATTCTCGGCTCTGATCATTCCTTTGTTGCCAGTTTCCAAATTGGAATCATCGGTGCTGTTCTGTGATACACCACAAACCCAGTACTCTCTGTCTGCGGATCCTTTTGCCAGACAAGCCTTCAGCCCCTTTTTGGACTGGCCTGATTCCCCCTTAGGGGCATCGGTAAGGTCCACCAGGAGCCTTTCATAACTGGATGTGGTGCGCCTTTTTGATCAGCTGCTGACTGCCAGGGGAATTACAAATTTTCCTAGACCCCATCCCACTCTGGGCTTTGGGTCTATTACACCGGCGATCCCTACATACTCTTCTCCCTTGGAGCCCTCAGTCTCGAGGCTCATATACCAGACATCTACAAGAGGACCCCTTTCCTCTGCGCCAACAATGACAGTGTCTGAGGCTCCAAGAACCCTTTGGGTGTTGGTTCCATCGGAACCCACCCTTCCTCAATCTCATGCTTGGGGGGGGGTGGAGCCCTTGGTTCCTGCCATGGTTCCAGCTGTATTGCCGATTCCATCTTTGGGTCTGGGGTGAAACCCGCCCCGAGTTTGCTTGAGGCTCCATCCCCAGGAGTGGACTGTGTGGAGTGAGGTGTGACCCTGGTTCCAAAATTGTCTTCTTCAGTTCCAGGCTCCCATTCCTCTTCAGGCGGGCCTGCTTTCCGGGTGTTGAAGAGGATGCTTGCTTCCAGCAATCCTCCTGCGTTGGTCATCCCACCAGTTCCCTCTGAGCCGCAGTTGTCAAAGGCCACCCTCCCAGGACTCCGAGAGCACAAGGCCCAGGAAACCCCTGTTCAGGGTATTTCCCTTTCTGAGTCTTCTTCAGATGCTTCCACTGAAGAACCCCCTTGGAAATGGGTGTGTAAGAGGAAACACGTGGACTCCCCAGAGGAGTCCCTCATGGAAGATATGGACTACGATGATGGGGAAGGATCCCCACGGTCACCCCCTGATGATGTCTCATTTGGAGACATCCTGGAAATCTTGAAACAGAGGGGTGACTGGAAGCCCACCAGTCCTTCCTTGGAGGAATCCATATTCCTGCAGGCCTTCCGCTCTCGGCCCTCTACTTCTTGGGTGACCCCCCCCCCACCAATGAGTTGGTCAAGCTCATTGTGCAGCGGGCATGGAAGAACCCTGACACCATTGAGGCCATCCCCAGGAGATCAGATAAAATACTCTCCCCTCTACACGTCCATTGGTCTAGAGGTTTGCCAGTAGATGCTATGGTGGTGGTGGCAGCCATGAAAAAGGACCTTGTGAAGGAAAGTCCTGCTGTTTACCTACCCAATAGAGAGTCAGTGGACAGGTTAGGGAAGTGAGTTTTTGGGTCAGCGACCTTTGCAGTCAGGTATCTGAACTTTTTGGCACATTGTACGAGGCTTCAGAGAGAGCTCATCACCGAACTCTCTGGAACCCTTGTGGGTCAAGTTTCAGACAGGGCACATGATAAAGTTGCTTCCCAACTTGCCACCCTAAAGTCAATACCCAATTCATCTATGAGGTTGCTGTCCCATGCAGCCGAAGGAGCGGCTAGAGCTACGGGTGCAGGCATAGTCATGAGACGTCACGCCTGGATGCACATTTGTGACCTCGCGGACTCCTTCAAGTCTTCCTTTTTAAATGCCCCTATCGAACCATCAGCTCTGTTCAGTGCTAAGGTCAAGGATACATTAGCCAGGTGCAAGCAGGATGGGAAGACCTTGTCTGCCGTGGGCCTATGCTTTTCCAAACCTCAGCGTTCCTTCTCCAGTAACCAGAGGAGGAGGAAGATGCAGCACAAGAAGTCTCAAGGTCCTTTCCCTGATGCACATGGTGAGGACTCCCCCAGAGGCAGAAGGGATCCCAATAATGGAAGGTGCCCATTTCAGGGCAGAGGGGGTCCTCAGAATCAGGACTCCAGAGATTCCTTCTCAGGAAGACTGTATCAGTGCTCCTGAAGCTCTGCCCGATTGCTTTCCTCTGGAAGCAGTCAGGGCACATTTTTCTCTGCACCAAGCTGTCTGGCTCTCTATTACAAATGATCAGTGGGTGCAGAGAATCATTACCAGAGGCTATCACATTCCCCTAATATCTTATCCATGACCTCTGAAATCCCTTCCCGATGTTCCACCCAGTCAAAGGGAGGAGGCAGCTTCTGAGATACGAAAGCTATGTCAAAAACGAGTCATCCAACAGGTCCCCCCAGACCAGTGCGGATTAGGGTTCTACTCAACATTCTTTTTGGTGCCAAAGAAGACCGGGGACTGGAGGCCCATTTTGGATCTCAGCCAGCTAAACAAATTAGTAGTTCAGACCAAGTTCCGCATGGTCACGATTCAATCCATCCTCCCCTTTCTGAGGGAGGGTGTGTGGATGTGCTCGTTAGACCTCCAGGATGCGTATTACCACATCAAGATGGACAAGCACTCCAGGAGTCTCCTTCGCTTCTGGCTGGGAGCCAATCACTACTAGTTCAGAGTCCTGCCATTCAGTCTCTCAACGACCCCCAGAGTGTTCACGAAATGCCTAGCAGTGGTCACAGCTCATCTGAGACTTCAGGGATTCCAGGTATTTCCGTATCTAGATGATTGGCTCCTCTCCGCCCCCATCAAGCGCCTTCTAGTCAGGGCCCTCTGCTACACACTAGTACTAGCGGAGTCGCTGGACATTACCATCCACTGGGAAAAATCCAGCCTTCAGCCTTCACAACAACTGGAATTCATAGGGGCAATATTCAACACTCAATCAAGTCTGGTCTCTCTTCCTCCTCACAGGCTTCAGAGATTAAGGGCACAAGTTCAAGTGATACTCTGTCAAAGAAAGTTATCTACAAGGGAAGTTCTCCAGGCTCTGGGGTCTATGGCTGCAGCCATCCCAATTGTTCCCCTAGCCAGATTACACATGAGACTGCTACAGTGGCTTCTTCAGTCCCAGTGGATATCCAGTGTTCACCCCCTGAGCTCACAGATCCTCATCACCAACACCTGCAAATAAGATCTCCTCTGGTGGATGAGTACAAATGAAAATCTTTGGTGTCGCCCCTTCCAGGATCACCAACCCAGTACCACAGTGACTACGGATGCTTCCCTGATAGGGTGGGGGGGGCCACTTCCAGGGAAAGTCAGTCCAGGGCACGTTGTCCAGTACAGAGGTCAACTTACATATCAATATCCTGGCGTTAAGAGCGGTGCTATTGGCATTGCAAGCTTTCCACCCACTCCTTCCATCCAGAATGATTGCTATCTAGTCGGACAACATGTCCGTTGTCTGGTACATAAACAAGCAGGGAGGGACCAAATCTTACCCCCAATGTCGTGAAGCCATGAGAATCTGGCAGTGGGCGATAGCCTCCAACTGCTTTCTGATCACAACGCATATCCCAGAGCACTCCAATGTGATTGTGGACAGGCTAAGCAGATGCATTCTCCGTCCTCATGAGTGGTCTCTCAATCCGAGTGTGATGGCAGAAATCTTCAGCCATTGGGGCCAACCATGCTGCGCTCTTTTCGCCTCCCTCTCAAACACAAAATGCAGCAGTTCAAACTACCTTGCCCTCTTTCCTCCTCACGGGGAGTCACCAAGAGATGCTTTGATTCACGATTGGCCCACAGGTCTCCTCTTTGCTTATCCTCCGATTCCCCTGATTCCTCCTTTTCTAAAGAAAGCTATTCAGTTGAGAAGCAAAGTGATCCTCATTGCCCCGTTCTGGCTTTGTCAAGTGTGGTTTCCCTTCCTCCAACCTCATCTGTTACAACCTCCTTGGATCCTAGACACGCAACAGAACCTCATATCTCACCCACAGGGGCTGACAACCCCGAATCTGTCCACTCTCAAGCTGACGGCTTGATTTCTCCACTTCCGTTAGTTGCCAGGCAGGAAACCCTTTCTTCATCTGTCCGTGATATTATCCTGGCCTCACATAAACCATCCACTAGAAAACTTTACAGGGACAAAAGGAAAAGATTCTCTATTTGGTCACATAATCAGAAGCTATATCCGTTCTCAGCTCCTGTAGCTGGTATTCTTCATTATCTTGCTGAGCTGTTCGACAGTGGTGCATCAGCTTCCACCATTCGAGTCCATTTAGCGGCTGTTTCCAACTTCCATAATGGGTCAGATGGAGTTCCACTTATTTCCACCCAACTTTGCAAGACCTTTGTCTATATTCCACAGCAGACCTCCCATCAGACAGCCAGTGGAGGCATGGAATCTCTCCTGGGTTCTCCAGTCTCTCTCTCTCTACCCCCTTTTGAGCCTGCAGCTACATGCGATCTAAAATTCCTGTCATGGTAATCTTTATTTTTGGTGGCAGTCACCTCAGCCAGATGACTATCTGAGTTGCAAGCCTTATGCATCAAGAGCCCTTATCTGATCTTCCATAAGGACAGAGTATCACTTCTTACTAACCCAGCCTTTTTTCCCAAGGTGGTTTCCGACTTTTCTATTAATCAATCCATTGAGCTCCCTGTATTCTTTCCAAATTATTCAAACAAGGGAGAACACTGCCTACATTCATTGGATGTTCATAGACAATTACATTTCTACCTGGACAGAACTAAGTCCTTTCGCAAGTTGGACCAGCTTTTCATCTCCTTTGCGGGCCCTAGAATGGTAGGTGCAGTATCAAAAGTTACCTTGTCAAAATGGCTCAGAGATTGCATTAGCTTTTCACATTCGCTTACAAATGAATCTAAGCCTGGTCAAATCAAAGCTCACTCAACTAGGGCTATTGCAGCATTGGTTGCCTTCCATTCTATGGCCTCCATGGATGATATCTGTGCAGCAGCCATTTGGGCTAAACCCCATACATTCATCAAGCATTACAAACTAAATCTGATCTCCAGGGGAAGAGCGGCCTTTGGCTCAATGGTTCTCAGGAATGTTCTTCTATAAGGGCCACCCAGGTTCTCCAAGTAACTTGGGATTCTGTCCCATCAGGGATGAATAGGAAGAAGATTAACAACTTCAGATAAAGAAGTTATGTCTTACCATAACATTCCATATGAGTTGTTGATCGTCTTCCAGTCATCACACCCTCCCACCGACCCCCGCCAAAGGCTTCTGGTGGATCTTCTGGGTCTTTGTGGTGTTTCAGGGTTTCTGCACAGAGATGGCCTCTGACTTTCTGTTTTCTCCTATATGTTGCATGCAAACTCAATCTGAGGTAACTGAGTGAAGGGCATTGTGGGTAGCAGCTTAGCTCGAGAGTTTTTGGTGCACGCAAGCTTGGTATAAAGCCAATTCAGTTCTGAGGACTCAGAACCGAACCCATCAGTGATGACTGGAAGAAGATCAACAACTCAGATGGAACATTATGGTAAAACATAACTTCTTTTTTCACAATGAAACAGAGTTTACCTCTCTCTCTCTCTCTCTCTCTATATATATATATATATATATATATATATATATATATATACACACACACACACACACACACACACACACACACACACACACACATACATATATATATTATTTATTTATATATATATATATATGGGTCCCCTTCAGAAGGTCGAACTTTTAAGCTTGACTTTCATATGGCCGAGACCATATGATCGAACTTTTAAAAGTTTGAACTGTCTGAATGGGGCTTTCCATAGAGCTCGGAATGGGAAGATTTCCCTTTACCGGTATGTATAGCGAGTTTGGAGTTGGTATATTTAAATAACGGGGAGTGTGGGGGGTGCAGGGGTGCTTGCCCCCCTGCTAGCCCTGTTTAGTTTTTTTTTTTTGTTTTTTTTTTTCATATTTTCGAACATTCAAATGTTTGATCATATGGTCTTGGCCATATGAAAGTCGAACATTTGGGTGTTCGATTATGTGAAGTAGGCCCATATATATATATATATATATATATATATATATATATATATATATATATATAATGTATATAAGCATATACATTTAGGGTGCTTGGCAAATAATGTTCAGCAGGATAAGCATTAAAACAGTGAATGAGCCCTATAACCTGACTGCCTCTGAACCCCTGGAAGGTCTGTTTTTTCACAAGCCAGATAAAGCAAAATGATTAAAGCTTCAGCTAGATACAAAACAAAAAGATAAGAATTCACTGCAGGGAGAAAAGTGGTTTTGTGGGTGAATTCTTCAGGCACAGGTACATATGGATGTCTGCCTTGTGCAGAAAATTCCTGTATAACAGTAAGATACATTTTATTTTTACAAAAAAGAATGTTTGCACGCACAAGGATGCATGTGAATACCTTGTAATGTAAAATATAGGATGATTTCACCATTTTAAACATGACTTCTGAGAAGCAGTGAAAACACAAACCACAAAGAATTATTAAAAATGATGAAATTTCATACATTGTGATGTGACGGGCAGGACAGCTACTTACAGACATCCTGGGCCCTATAGATTCATAAATATTGCAAGGCCACAGAGTCCCATAACCATTCATTCCTTGCCAATACCCTCTCTCAAGCCATACTTCCTTTGTCTGGGAGGGCCATACAAGTCAATCCCAGAAATGTGTGGATACTTATCCAGTCATCTAGTTTGTTTAAAAGAAAATAGTGAGTCACACTGCTTAACATGTAGAGGAAGTTTATTTCAAAGGTTTGGGAGGCACCAGGATATAAACCTCTTTCCCAATGTGTTTTATTTTTCTGTTGGTGAAGATTTAAGTTCCTGGTTCTACTATTGGTGGAGATACTGGACTTGTGGAGAAACAGGCTATATTTTTTTAAAAAACCCAAAAAGCCTGAAGGATTGTGTGGTCTCGCATTCATGCTTTATATTCATACTAAAAATCAAGATCAAGCAAGCTTTTGCTCTTCTGCTCCTCTTTACCATGCTTTGGGATACCTGCCTTACTCTTGACAGGCCAAGTCAAAGTTCCCATCTGACACTGTCCCTGGATCTGGTCAGTCCCAGGCACTTATGACAGAAGCAAGAGGCCCAGTAGGGCTCAACCCTCACCTTACTAGTTAACTGAAAAAAAATGTATACATTGTTTCACTTTGTAAAAGAATAAGGCATTAAAAGGGTATAATTAAGGAAACAATCTATTAAATGAATAGAGGAGGGCTTCCCCGTAGTAGCCTTTGTATCTCCTTGTGATCCTTTAACATGTTAACATAAAATTATTTGCATAACATAAACATTATTTGCATGCTTTGACATGAAGTTAATTGAGTGTGAGGACTTACGATTCTCCATGCAGTGTAAGAGGTGCACTGTTTCTCATGAAGAACAGGTAAATCTCTGCTTCTGAATTGCTGAATTGATTTTTATTATTAGAAAACACTTTGGTGCATAAAGTTTGAAAGGATCTCAGAATGTCCATGCTATACACAATGCGGAGATCCTGACTTTGCAATGACTTCACTTAAAAATTCAGTTTTAAACACTCCTACTTGTAACATCTGCAACACCTGCTGAGCCGTTCAAAAAGCCAGCAGCTTTTGAAATGCTAAGCAAAATAAGATTGAATATGTATTAATGCTAGTTCAATCAGTTGCATATGAATCATACCTTGTCTCAATATGGGAGGTTTGCAGGTGCATTAAAATGCAGAACAACAGAGCAGTTAAAGAGAAGTCTCTTGAACAGGATGCTTTAAGAATGAGAAAGCATGCACTGAATGCAAGATAGCCATTGGTCTGCTGTTGTGTTTTTTGAGCACTACACTTCTGTTTTTAACTTTGTGTGCATCTGTTTCTGTTCTCAGGCAGCCTCACTTCCAATGTCAATCATTATTGTGGGAGTAGGGCCTGCAGAGTTTGATGGTAAGTGAGGACCCAATTTTCAGGTATGACTGCTTCAATTATAAATCACGTCATCAAAACATTGCATTCTAAATACTTTGGAAGAACAACAAAGAATAAAATATTATGTTTGATGATTTTTTTAAATTTCTTTGTGTTTTATTCAAGCTAAATAAATATTAGAGTTTTGTTGTCAAAACTGAAACCCTATACTACTGTACAAATGCAATGTTGATCTAGTATTCAGCATTAAGTAAATGATGTGAAATGAGCAAAATATTTTAAAAGAGCAATAAAAATGGTCTGAGGACCACCCTACCAATCTAGTCAACAAAATAAATAAATTAATAAATGTATCACACTGTCATGTTTGGTCATCTGTCACACTAGATGTCAATAGCTGACCATTTTTTATGCTGTATACAGAAAATGTGATTATCTTTCACCTTGTGTCACAACCGATTACCCTTTGATATTCTGTATATGAGCTGGTTGTCATTCATATACTGCCTACAATCACATATCTTTCATAACATATATTGGGCTAATCACCTCCAAAACTGTATACAGTTGATAATTTCCAATGCAATATCTAAGCTGATTCTATTATCATACAGTATATGCAGGCAGGCATTTACCAAACAGTGACTATTGTTTTCATATAGCAGCAGTGGGCAGTCACCTGCCATGCGATAAATCAGTGTTTGTGGCTAGTTCCTTACTCATAATGTGATTGTGGCCTGCTCTGTGAGCTGTAGGGTCTGTAAATTCCTGTTATATATCATCTGCAGCATGAAACAGAGTAGGTGAATATTCTGAACCATGTAAATGTATTAGTTTATGCTGATCAGATGCATGTATGCAGAAAACCAACATGACTTAAAATCTACGCTGAAGAGCTTGTTGTTTACTATCAGGCTGACACAGAAAGCTTAACTGTGCAGTGGCAAACTACAGACCAAGTACTGTGGGCAGTATGATTTATTTTATTAGAGATTTGCTATTTACACACTCAGACTGACATGCTGTGCAACAGTAATTACTTTCATCCTTACTGGATTAGTTTGATGACAGAAGTAGGTAATGAGTCTAACTCTTTTATAAGTGATCTGAAGTTCTACTTCCTGTCCATCTCTTCCTTTCCTTTTGCCCTTTCTCCACCGGTCCACATGCCCACATGCCCTCTTAAATACCACTGTGGTGATTCCCTCTGAAAATCTGTTCTGTTAGTTCATTTTGCAGCTCTACAGTGCTCTCTGTGAAACAATACTTTTTGGAGATCAAGGGAGCAGTTGCATTAGCTAGGGTGGGGAAAAGCATACAGCTTCCCCGAGCAGAAGGTGGTAGAGGTTGTGATCAGGAGATGCTGTTCAATCAGTGGTGCAGTATTGGTATTCACTTTTTGTCCCAGCATTTCTGAATGCTAATACAGAAATTAATTTTGATGCTGCTGTTTTGGTCAGGACTGAAGTACTGAAGTGCTTCAGTGCTTCATGTGTGATATAAGTTGTAACAAGTCATTTACAAGCAGCTTACTACACTCCTTTTTTTTTTTTTTCCATTTTTTGCTCCTCAACTTAAAACTGTGGGACATAGAAAGTACAGTTGTGTAAGTTAAACTTACCATAATAGTAGATGTTTGAATAATCACTGCTGCAGGAGTCTTAGCTATATGGGTTATATCCTGCCAAGGATATAACAGCCGGCCAGCCTCCAAGGTTTTAGGACACCTTCCACGTGCCCAAACTGTCAGGCAGCTCAAGCAAAACTGACGAAAAGACAAGTTTAGGTGCAAAGCCCTTCAGAGCTTTGCTGCCAATAGAGAGAGAGAGAGAGACTGAGCCCTGAAAAGACAATGTTAGGAACAACAGAAATAAATGTACATACCCTGGCGTAAAAAATGCACCAAAAAACAAGTGGAATGGAGAATTGAAATGACTACTGCAGCAATAATCATATTGAGCATGTACTGTTATATGTCTAACTTACACAACTCTACTATTTTCATCATATTGATCATGACTGTAGTAATCTAAACTTTATAGGTAGCTTACCGTAGCTAACTACATTTGGGCGGTAGAAAGAGAAGAGTCCAGGATCACCTAGAGAATGGTAGTAGCAAAGCTTGATCTGTACCTAGAGAAGGAATCAAACTTGTAGTTCTTTGTAAAAGTATGTACAGTAGTCCAAGTAGCAGCTTTTAGAATACTTCTAGAATCCAACCCTTTTCAAAAAGCCATAGATGAAGCCAAGATAGTGTGGGCCTTGACCTAGCCTGGAATCATTTTGTTATGGTGAGTATAAGAAAAGGTAATAGCCTTAGACAACCATTTGGAAATACTGTGTTTGACACACATTGTCCCTTCTTCTTAATTTCAAAAGAAATGAACACTTGATCTGAAGATCTGACAGATTTAGTTCTGTCAAGATAGTACTTGAGATGTCTGTGGACATCCAAGGTATGGAGTATCCTTTCTCCCTCATTTTTATGTCCAGGAAAGAAAACAGGGAGATGGATAATTCAGCTTAAAGTAAACTCAGATACCACTTTAGGTATTAAATAAGAATTGCTTTGAGGGTTGACTCAGCATAAGAGCTTGCATCTTAGAAGCCCTTCTTGCAGAGGTCAGAGCAATCAGTGAAACTGTTTTCCATGTTAAGAACTTCAAGTCAGCCAGATTAGCTGGTTCAAATGAAGTAAGTGTTAGCTTCTTTAACACAAAATTAAGATCACAAGAAGGGGCCATCGGTTTTCTTGGAGGCCTCTTATGCAAAACCCCTTTCAAGAACATTTTTACATGAGACTGCATTAAAAGAGGAGAATCCATGGGCAGACATGCTGAAAAGGCTAATAAATGAATCTTCATAGAGAAATAAAAAGGCCGTAGGATAGTTGCTCACACAAATATTGCAGAACCAAAGAACAACTAGCCCTGAATGGGTGCTGGTTATGTTGTTGGTAACCAGATAGAAAACATTTCTGTTTGCTAGTGTATCATCTTCTAGTAGCAGGCTTTCCTGCCTCCATCACTACCTATTGCACGTCCTCAGTAAAGAGGTGCTTAAAATAAATTAAGACCCTGTCTTCCAAGCAGTCAAAGTTGACTGATGTTGGGATATATCAAACACTCCCGTTATTGTGTGAGTAGATTCAGCCTGTGAGGAAGCTTGTGGCAATTGCCCCTAGCCATTTCCATAAGAAGGGAGAAACACAGTTGCCTGGGCCAGAATGGAGTCACCATAATGATCTTGAGGGATTCCTTCTGAATCTTCAGAAGTGCCCTGGATATTAGTGGAAAGGATGGAAAAGCATAGAGGAACATTCCTGTACGAGTAAAAAAAAGACATCTGTCTTCCCAGCCTTCTTGCATGGAGTCTTGGAACATAATCATGCCCGTTAGTCGTTCAATGAGGAGGAAAAGAGGCCTACTTGAGGAACTCTCCACAGATGGATCAGTTTTTGGAAGAACCCCTGATCTAGTCCCATTCATGAGGGTCTGCCCTGGTCCTGCTCAGCTTGTCTGCCACACAGTTTTACTTTGATAGAATATAGGATGCCTGTAGAGTGAGATTGTGCCATGAAGCTTTATACCAAGCTAACATGGCTAGTCTGAAGAGGGGGTACGACTTGGTTCCCTTTGCTTATTGAAGTACCGCATGACAGCTTTATTGTCTATAACCACTTGAAGAGGTCCCAGAGACCAAAGATGGTTCACAGAGTTAAGTGCCTCAATTAGGGTAAGCATTTCCTTAATGTTTGTGTAATTCTATCTGTCCTTGGGGTCCCATATCCACTGCACTTTTATCCCTCCTGAAACTGCTCCCCAAGCAAAATTCAAAGCATCTGTGGTGACTGCTTTGGAGCAGGGAGGATAATGGGAGACCTGGATTTAAAGATATCTGTTGTCTCCACCAAAATATTTCTCTTCTGACAAACCCCAGTACTGGGATTGGAAAGATAAAGGGTGTTGATGCTGCAACTAAAGAGATTTCAGATACCACTGTGTCTTTCTCATGTGGAGTCTTGTTGGGGTACCATGAGAATCATAGATGCCATGAAAGCTAAAATCCTGAGGTATTCCCTCACAGTGACTGAAGTCTAAGTGGAAAACCTTAAAAACAGGTTTAGGTAAATTTTCCTGTGGAAGAAAAGATGTTTGAACTGAGGTCTTTAGTTCACATCCCAAGAACATACTCCTGTGTGAAGGAGTCAAGAAAGACTTCTGAATGTTCTTTTGGAATCCTAGCTTGTGTAAGAGACCTCTCACCCAAGAGAAAAATTCCTGACACAATGAAAAATACTCTGCAAAGATAAGCAAGTCATCTAAATATAGAAAAAATGTGGAATACACTGTAACCTGCAATGAGCTATAAGTGGAGCTAGATACTGTTGGCGCAGTGGATACTAGAAAGGTTAAGGCAGAATACTGATGATGTGATCCAGACACACAAAACCTTAAGAAATGTCTGAAGTGTGGATGAATAGGGATGTGATGGTAAGCATCGTTTAAGTCTAGTGTTGCTAAGAAACTTGAAAGAGGAAGAAGAGGTAACTGGATGTGAAGTGACATCATTTTGAATTTGGGCAATATAACAAACAGATTTAGGAAAGAAAGATCCAGGATTGGTCTCGAAGCATTTTCTTTCTTTGGCACTAGGAACATCCTTGAATAAAAATGCTTCCCCATATGGGAAGGAGAAACTGGTTCTATCACTGCTTGGGAAATCCTGTGATGAAGATCCGGTGGAAAGAAAAGAGCTTGATCTGGAGGATGAGGAATATCCCCCTGGAAAGTAGGAATTTCCACCCACTGCCATCTGTAACCTTGATGAATGATTTTCAGAAACAATTTGTCTGAAATAATCGGTTGCCAAAGAGAAAAATGGAGATTCAGAGTTTCTGGAAGAAAAAATAATAACAAAACCTTAGAGGACTTTCTCCACTGGTTAACTCAAACTCACCCCCAGGAATCCATAGTGTTAGGTGACTTCAACATCGATTGGAATTCCTTCTCATCTAGCTCCCCATCTAGCAGCATAAATCTACATGGCTTTTCTCAGCTCATATCCACTCCTACCAGACTAGGTAAACCCCAAAACAAAGACAGCATCCTGGACTGGATCCTTACTAATAAAGATCCTGACCAGTACTCAGCAGGTACTCACCCAGAGGACATGAGTGATCACTTACTCACCTATGTTATCAAATTCAAGAAAATCACCCCCTTCTTACAACCATAAAAAAATCAGGAACAATAATAAATTCAACGCCTCCATTTTTCAAACTGAACTTAAAGCCCACAACTGGACAATACTCAAGTCTCTTCCTCTTGAAGAGGCAGTTATCTACTTCAACACCACCTTCCTCAAGATTCTAGATTCCCATGCTCCAATACGGTCCATTAGAACTAAAACCAAAACCGCACCATGGCTCTCTAAGGAAACAAAATCCAAAATCCTATCTAGAAACAAGATGTGGGTCACATGGAGTACCTCTAAAGACCCACACTCCCACCAAACCTTCCGGCAACTTAGAAATGAAACTAAAAGAATGATCTTAAATGATAAAAAAACTTCTTCCTCCACCTCCAACACAAACACCTTAATAATCCACAAAAATTCTGGGCAGGCTTAAACAAGCTCCTGCACCCAGGCCAGGCAACCACCCCCACTCCAACAACTTGCAAACAACAGTGCCCTGTAAACATTGCTAACACATTCAATAGTTTCTTCACATAAACTATACAATCCCTGGCCACACAATTCAAACAAACAACCAGCCCACTCCACTACCCATGCCAGCAGAATACTACAACTACATCAGATCATCTGTTTACCTTCGATCCAGTACCCATATCCTTTATAACATCTCTTCTTAAAAAACTAAAACCCACTAAGCTAGCAGCTGACCTTCTCCCATCTGAGTTTCTGCAAAAAGCAGCTGAGGCCATTTCCTATCCCGTCTCCATAATCATAAACCGTACCTTGTCAGAAGCCTTCATCCCCTCCATATGGAAAATGTCCCACATTATTCCTCTCCATAAAGGTGGTAGCTCACTAGAGCTAACCAACTACAGACCTATAGCTATACTCTCACCCCTGGCCAAAATTATAGAAAAGTGTGTCCACAAACAACTGATGGAACACCTCACCAAAAATAAAATGCTAGCCAACTCCCAACATGGCTTCAGGCCAAATCACAGTACCACATCAGCCCTACTATCCTTTTCTAATACCATCAATAACTTCAGAAACAATAATAAACTATCATCTGCTCTTTTCTTAGACCTCTCCAAGGCCTTTGATATGGTGAACCACATTCAACTCCTCCATACATTAAAAACTATCACTCAGCAATTCCACGCTGAAATGGTTCCAATCCTACCTGTCCAATAGGCAACAGGCTGTTCTATGGCAGGACAAATTATCTACATGCCTACCTGTTACACTTGGAGTACCCCAAGGATCTATTCTTGGCCCTCTTCTCTTCACCATCTTTGTTAATGACCTGCCCATAATCACCCCCCATGCCACATGCATTCAATATGCAGATGATTCGACTATCATCAGCACTGCCTCCAACCTGGCAGACCTCACTGCTTCAACCCAAGACACCTTCAACCTAATAGAAAAATGGTTCTCAAGTCGACAACTAGTTCTCAACCCCAACAAAACAAAACTACTTACTTTCTCACCCACTAACAAGACTCTTCCCCCACCTTCTCTATTACATCCTCCAATGGAATCACTATATCACCAGAAGCTCACACAAAGCTATTAGGTGTTACCATTGATAACTCCCTTAAATTTGACACCCATTTCAATCTTACCATCAAAACCGTCAATAAAAGCTTGGCTCTCTCTATAAAGTAAAACACTTTCTCACTCCTCACGCTAAAATTACAATTGCCAGCACACACCTACTATCAACTCTTTTCTATGCCTCCCCTCTTTACAAACCTAAACAAGACAACCCTTAACAAACTTGCTTCTTGTTACAATCACATAGCTAGATTTGCCACAAATTCCACCTTTAGAACGCACCACTGCACTAACTTGAAGCAACTAGGGTGGTTAGAGTTTTCCAGCCAACTCCATTTCAACCAACTCAAACGGCTCACCAGATACTGTATCACCCAGAGAAAACACCAGCTCTGAAAAATCATTCACCCCTATATTAACCTGCAATCTTTACGCTCCTCCAATAAGATCTTAGCTCAAACTACCAAAGCCAATAATTCTGCTGGGGATTCTCTATTCTCAAACTTTGTAGGTAAAATGTGGAACTCCCTACCGACCATGCTCACCTCAGAACCCTCACTCCTACAATTCAAAAAAAGCTTAAACCCCATCTCAATACTCTCTGGCAATGTCCCTGTTCCAAACCTGATTAACCACTATCATTTACCCTTCTCTTACCTCACTATCCTTAACGCTTTTAACAAGGCGCCTTTGTAACTGACCTATGTTTTTTATATGCTGTTGTTTTTTTTTTCCCAAGATGTGATGTATCTTTATATTGTATTTAGAACTCAACTATCTTCCTTGTTTTGCATTAACAATGTTCATATGTCTGTTATGTACCTGGAGCTTTTCTCCCCGGGCCTCCGCTGAAAATGGACATGTATCCAGTCGGACTCTCCCGGTTAACAAATGTAAAATAAAATAAATAAATAAAAGGGACCAGGGTAGGAGGGGGTCACAATGTCTCTGGAAAAGTCATTCAGATTAGTTGGACTGTCTTTGGTTTTGGGAGGTTCAAGACTTGTTTTTGGAATCCCTTGCCATTTCTTCTTAAAAATATGTTTGCCTGTATTTTGTTGAGGCCGTTTATTCTTTTTTTGCCAAAAATAGTTGAGAAAATTTCAAAAGGGACTGTTGAAAAATCTTAGAGATTCCCTGGATCAGCCTGAAAATTTCATCACATATTCTGGTCACCTCTGCAGCAGAAGGGCCAAACACTAAATCTCTATCCAAGGGAGAATTTATGATTTCATTTTTTAACACCCTGCGGGAGGTTCTGAGAATGCAGCCGTACAAACCTACTCAAAATAGTACCAGTGACCATAGCCCTGGAAGAAGTATCAACAGAGTCATACACTCACTGGAAACAATGAATAGTGACCTGTGCAGTAGAGGAAACTAAGTTATTTAAAGCAGGATTTTTCCTGACAAGAAGAAACTGCAGATAAAACATTTATCATACTTTCACAATTTGTCTGAACAAGCTTTAGTGTAAGCGTAAAAGCCTGACAGTTCAAAATTATAAACATCAAAGTTGCAAAAGTATACAGATTTTCCTATACTTATCAATGAATTTCTCATCCTTATCAGAAAGAGAAGGATAAGTGCTTAGCAGCAGTGGGGTCAATTAAAGCTATAGCTGCTGGGTCAGGTTTGGGAATAGTGCATACAATTTTAAAAGACTGAGGAGCTTTATGCATCCTATCTGCCTCTTGCAGTCTCACAGTCTCTCTTCTCCTATTGTTTCAGGTGGAAAACATATTATATCGATCAACTAGCATTCCTCCTTCCCTGTACCTTAACCACCAGGGCATTAACCTAGATTCTCACTATTGATGTTCCCTTGCATCATTCCTTCTTCGGTGCTCCTTCTCCTCTCTAATCACATGTCTGATGTCCTCCTTTTTGCAGATTGCTATTCCAAGCCAAGATACAAGGCCATCTCAGTAACGAAGCCCATTGAAATAAATGGGCTTTTTAGTGTGACTGAAGCTCCACTGTATGTGGAAGTAAGTGCAGCAGGCAGTACCAGGTAGCAAATCATGTGTTCTGCAGTACCTAGTTCCATATGTAGGTGGAGCAGCATTGCAGGTATTGCAAGTCAGGGAGCCTGCCTGGGGCTGCTTGCATGTATGTATGGTATTGCCAGGCTTGTCATAGAGATGGAACTGTTCTACCCGAAAACTTCAGCCAAACTTATCAGTCCTGGCAAGTCCTCAGGCAGCTATGGCACTATTCTCAGGCTGGCAGTGTGGGGCTTATTAACACTGAAATGTGAGAGTGTTCAATCTCGCCTTTGTTCTTACACATGGGTTCGGAGCCGATCCTCGGCTCCGTGCCGGCCGACTGCAAGCTCTGCATCGAGAAGAAGCTCGAGGACATCTAATACCCACAATCCCCCTCTGCCTTTACCTCAGATCTAGTTTGCCGCTGCTGCATACGCATCGCTGGAGACTAGCTCGAGGCTGTACAGATAAGATTTTTATCTATTCTGTTTAAAATTCAGAAATTTCTTTCCATCTAGTTACTTAAAGTATAAGAGTAGGTGTGTGAGTGCATTAGGAATTCTCGGTACTTAGAATAAGTTTAACTTAGTTAACTTTCGGGTATAGAGTTTTTCGGGGCCTACCCCTTCTTGGACACTTGTGACTAGAAACTTGTTGTAGTCTTGCCTTTAGGCAGTTATCACGGATTTGACATTTTTGACTAAAAACTTGTGGTAGTCTTGTTTTTAGCTATTATCAAACGGACTCTTTTTCCCGGATTTGACACTATTACTGGATTGGACTTTTTACTGGACTGGACTGTCTTTTTCATTTGTCAATATGTCTGAAAAGATAAAATCTGGCTTTAAACGTTGTCAGTGTGGCCAAAAAATGTCGGTCACAGACAACCACAGTTCCTGTGTCTACTGTCTTGGCCCTCTCCACTTACAAGAGGACTGCTCTATTTGTCACTCTTTTAGTGGGAGGGTCATGACAGATAGGCGCAGGAAACTGATGGATAGAGGATTGCTGAAACCCTCTTTCCAGGAGGCTCTGGATGCTTCAGACCAGGCATCCAAGTCTTGAAGGGGAAGGCGTCGGAGCCAAAGTCATCGGCTCCGAGCTCTTGAGTCTAGTTAGATCACCGGTTCCACAGACTTCGGGCCGAGTGTTCAACTGTTGGCAGTTCGAGCCTCGAGTCTTGGAACCGTGACGGAGCTCCCTCCACCGACTCTGTTGAGGTCGGCTCCGTCTTCGATCCCTTCGACTCGTTCTTCTAGAGCCCTTTCCGACACCGACGTGGACCGTGTGGTGCAGAAACTTATGGAGCATACGGCCCTGTCCAAACTTATTTTGGTCTCCTCTCAGTTGATGTCGAGACTTGAAGGCCTGCCACTATCTCCATCTGTTCCTCCTCCGAGACCTGTTCAGTCGGAGCCGGAAGAAGCTGACCTGATGATTGTGGAGCCCTCGGTGCCAGAACCGTCTTTTTCTCGGTCGGCACCGTTTACCTCGACTCCATCCGATCCGGTACCGGAGTCTCGGGGCCAAAGATCTGTCCTTGGTTCCGGGACCGAGAGTCGGACCGATGTTTCGGTTCCGACTCTCCCTCTCGGGGCCTCGGCACGGATCGATTCGGTTCCGTCCTCGGGTCGGTGCCTTCGGCTCCTGTTTCGGGATTCTTCCCATTTCTTGAACCGGAGATACCTCGACTCGGGACCCGGGGCCTTCGACCTCATGAGGAAGGTGTTGTCTACCCAGACAACCACATCAGCAGGTACAGCTTCTCCTCCCCGCAAAGGACCGTTATCCTCCTCTGCACCCACGGCCACGTCCAAGCGTCGGGCACCAGTGTCTCAGCCACCCCTGGAGGGTGCCCCCTCTTCCTCGGAGGCTTCTTCGGATGCTCCCCACGAAGAAGTTCCTAAGAAAAGACTGTGTAAGAGGAGACACTTGGATTCTCCACAAAAATCCTTGACATCTGATACTGACTTAGATGAGTCAGAAGGGTCCCCTAAGTCACCTTCAGAGGATGTCTCTTTTTCTGACATCTTGGAGATCCTTAAACAGAGAGGTGACTGGCAAGCCCTCCCCCCTTCTGAGGATGAGTCAGTTTTGCTGAAGGCATTTGGTGCCCGTCCTTCCTCCTCCTGGGTCACTCCGCCCTTTGATGAGTTAATGGAATTAATTGCTCGAAGGGCGTGGGAGACTCCTGACATGGTGGAACCAGTCCCTAGGAAGCCAAATAAGTACATCACGGCACCACAGGACAAAGCTTACCTTACCAAAGGAGTTCCAGTAGATGCCATGGTGGTGGCAGCGGCCACGAAAAGGAGATGTCGGAGTCTTCCTCATCTGTCCATCCGCCTAACAAAGATTCTAGGACCATGGACAGATACGGGAAGCGCATTTTCAGTTCAGCGGCTTTTTCTATGCGTTCCCTGAACTATTTGACTCATTTTACACGTTTGCAGAGGGATCTAGTCAAAGAGTTGGGAGATACCCTCCAGGGTGCTACAGATGCCGCTGTCTCAGAGAAAGTTACAGCGCATCTCAACACCCTTACGTCCATTGTGAACTCGTCCATGAGGCTGATATCCTATGCAGCCGAAGGATCGAGTAGGGCAGCGGCTTCAGCGATTGCTCTTCGTAGGCAATCCTGGATGCGCTTATGTTTGTTTGCGGAAGCCTTCAAGTCTTCCTTTACTAACGCCCCATTTGATGGAGCCACACTTTTTGGCCCTAAAGTAAAGGAGACCCTTACCCGGTGTGAACAGGAGGGAAAGACTCTGTCTGCTGTCGGAGTCCGTTTTCCACCCCTTCCAGACCGTACCCCAAAGGGCAACGTGGTGGGAAAATGTGGTTTCGAAAACCCCAAGGGTCTTTTCCAAACACACAGGGTGATGCCCCCTCTAGAGGCAGAGGGGGGGGCAGAGGTGGAAGACGCCGCCCTGGCGGCAGAGGGGGTCCGCAAAACCAAGGTGACAGGGATAACCTCCCTGGCAAACCTTTTCAGCACTCCTGAGAGGAGGCCCGACTGTCCTGCTCTGGAGGCAGTCGGGGGTCGCTTAGCTTTATACCCTCAGGCCTGGCAAAACCTTTCTTCAGACAAGTGGGTAAAAAGCATTGTTACCAGAGGTTACAAAATCCCATTTCTATCCACCCCCATTCCAAAGAGAAAACTCCCAGATGTACCACCCCATCTGCGAGACCCAGCAGCTACAGAAATTTCAAAGCTGCTAGAAAAAAGAGTCATCCAACCAGTCCCAGCGGACCAAATAGGATTCAGAACTTACTCAAGGTTCTTTTTAGTTCCAAAGAAAACAGGGGACTGGAGGCCAATTCTGGACCTAAGTCATCTCAACACCTTTGTCAAGAAGGAAAAGTTCCGAATGGTCACGCTTCAATCGATCCTTCCATTCTTACAGAAGGACGACTGGATGTGCTCAATAGATCTGAAGGACGCATACTACCACATCAAAATGGCCAGGGCGTCCAGGGATCATTTGCGCTTCCGGCTGGGAGCCAGTCACTATCAGTTTCGAGCCCTGCCCTTTGGCCTGACCACAGCCCCCAGGGTCTTCACCAAATGCATGGCAGTGGTAGCGTCTCATCTGAGGCGCCTAGGATTCCAGGTGTTTCCGTATTTGGACGACTGGCTCCTGTCTGCCACCACCAGGCGTCAACTGATACAAGCCAGGGATTACTCCCTACAACTTTGTACACACCTTGGCATTTCAGTAAATTTCGAAAAGTCTTTGCTACAGCCATCACAGCATATCTTATTCATAGGAGCGGAATTAGATACGCGTCAGTTAGTTCTAAAACTTCCGACGGAAAGAATAGTAGCACTTCAATTCAACATTTCCCTTCTGCTGTCGTCCAGAAAGTCCCCAGCAAAAATTGTTCTGAAAGTTTTGGGTCTCATGGCAGCTTCTCTCATAGCAATACCATTGGGAAGACTGCACATGAGAGTGCTACAATGGCTTCTATTTGCACAATGGTCATTCCAACAACTTCCACTGACTCACGAAATATTGATAACGAAAACATGCAAATCACACCTAATGTGGTGGTTACAGACTTGCAACCTATCCGGCGGAAGACCATTTGTGCTACCCACACCGTCAGCGACGATAACCACGGACGCTTCCCTGATAGGGTGGGGGGGGCATCTTTCAGGGACAGACAGTCCAAGGCGAATGGACCAATCTGGAGTACAATCTGCACATCAATGTTCTGGAGTTGAGGGCAGTGTTTTGGCGTTGCAACACTTTGCTCCCCTTCTTCCTCCAGGGACCATTGCAGTTCAGACAGACAACATGTCCGTAGTCTGGTACATAAACAAGCAAGAGGGAACCAGGTCTTACCAACTATGCAGAGAGGCCATGAGAATTTGGCAATGGGCAGAGTCCACGGTCGCTTTCTGATCGCAACGCACATCCCGGGTCATCCAACGTCATAGCCGACAGGCTGAGCAGAGCAATACTATTGCCTCACGAGTGGTCCCTCAAACAGTCAGTTGCGAAGGATTTTTCGCAAATGGGGCCAGCCTACCTGCGATCTGTTTGCGTCTCCAATGAACGCCAAATGCAGGAGCTACTTTGCCCTATTACCCCTCCAGGGAAGTCCCCAGGGACGCTGGTGCACGATTGGCCCCCGGGTCTCCTATATGCTTTTCCTCCATTTCCCCTGATTGCAAAGTTTCTACAGAAAGCAAACAACCTTCAGAGGACTATAATTCTCATTGCTCCGTTCTGGCCTCGTCAAATTTGGTTCCCCTTTCTATTGCATCACCGCATTCGGGACCTTGGATGCTGGACCCAGAGCCAGATCTACTGACTCACTCGTCAGGAGTTCCTCACCCATCCCTGGAATCTCTCCATCTAGCAGCTTGGCTGCTCCCTTTCTAGCCAGGTCAATTCCCCTTACATCGGCAGTTCAAGATATTTTGGTAGCTTCTCATAAAGTTTCCACTACAAAGACTTACACCAGTAAGTGGAAACGTTTTGTCTTCTGGGGGAGTCACATCAGTTGGACCCTGTTACAGCTCCGTTGAATAAGGTTTTAGAATTTTTGACTGAATTATTTCAGGAAGGAGCTTCCCCGGCTACTTTAAGAGTACAGTTAGCTGCCATTTCTAACTATCATGTAGAGGAAAGTGGTGCACCTATTATGGCTCACAGACTTTGTAAAGCCTTTTAAAGGGTTCCTTTCATATCAGACCACCAGTCAGATGTCCGACATCACCGTGGAATTTAAATTTATTACTCTCTAAATTGATGTTACCACCCTTTGAACCAGCTTCAAGTTGCACTTTGAAATTTTTGTCATGGAAAACATTATTTCTAGTGGCTATTACATCTGCTAGACGGGTGTCTGAGCTGCAGGCCCTTTCGGTCAAACATCCCTATTTAATTTTTCATTCTGACAGAGTATCCCTACGCACTAATCCATCCTTTCTTCCCAAAGTTTGTTCTACTAGTAATATTAATCAATCCATCGAATTACCCACCTTCTTTAAAGACCACTCTAATAAATTAGAGTATATGTTGCACAAACTAGACGTCCATAGACAACTCAGATTTTATTTGGATAGAACAAAAGATCACAGGAAATCTGATCAACTATTTGTAGCTTTTGCTGACAGCAGAAAGGGTCTTGCAGTCACGAAACGAACTCTTTCGAAGTGGCTAACTGACTGTATCATTTATGTTTATGAAGCTTCTGATCAAACATTATCAGCAAAACCCAGAGGACATTCTACCAGATCAATTTCTACATCTTTGGCTCACGCAGCTCGTTTACCTTTAGACACTATTTGTGCGGCTGCTACTTGGGCTAAACCACATACATTTATATCTCATTACAAAGTGGACAGGGTTTCTAGGGATAGGGCAACCTTTGGTTCCACTGTGCTCAAGAACGTTCTCCCTTGAGTTCCTCAGGATCATGGAGCTAGGGACGCTACCCATGTGTAAGAACAAAGGCGAGATTGAACACTCTCACATAAAGAAGTTATGTCCTTACCATAACGTTCCATGTGGAGTGTTCATCTCGCCTTGGTTATTACACTCCCACCCTTCCCACCCTAGGAAGAACGTTCGATTTGGTGCCTGGTCTGGAGTATTCTCCTTCTGCTGTTGCAGTATTACTGTTACTATCATACACTGTATATGTTTGTATATATGTGTATTATGTATATAGTTGGCATGTGTGCGTGCTTTATGTCTGGTTTGCTTGCAAACTAGATCTGAGGTAAAGGCAGAGGGGGATTGTGGGTATTAGATGTCCTCGAGCTTCTTCTCGATGCAGAGCTTGCAGTTGGCCGGCACGGAGCCGAGGATCGGCTCCGAACCCATGTGTAATAACCAAGGCGAGATGAACACTCCACATGGAACGTTATGGTAAGGACATAACTTCTTTTTTTATGAAATTGCATTATTCTTGTGTTGGCATAGCAGGCCCCCTTTCATAAAATACCTTGACATTGCAAGGTATCAGACTGGGTGGATCCTACCCCCCCCCCCCCCAGGATGATGTTATTCTGGTGTATGGTTTGGATTTTTCTATTTGGTGTAGCTAGGGTAAGATGGTGGAAGCTTAGTGTTCTCACTGCATCATTGTTTTGGAATTTGGCCTAAAGTCTAATTTCTGAAGTTCTAGTACATATGGCTTACATAAACCTAAGGCAGCAAGAATACATTTGCACACACCAAGCATGCAAAGTAAATCTACAGTCTTGGATGTACAGAGCTGGAATAATTAAGGAGTGTTTCCAAAACGTTATGGAAAATACATTTTTTTAAATTTACATTAATAATGCAAAAATAGAGTGTCATACTGTCATCTTAGGGCAGTGTATGCAGGCAGCAAATGTTAGTAAAAAAATACATTACAGCATAGTGAGTAATATGAAGACATTCTGAGGCATAAATATTTGGTAAAGCAATTATGAATATGAGCGGTATTTTTGTATCTGCATTAATATATGTCACAAGAACAAAATTGCTGATGTAAAAATACCCTCTAAAAGCAACCTCAAGGTTATGCTGCTAAACACTAGGAGTCTAAACCAGAAACCGCACACACTGGAAGCAGTCCTCACCCTGGAAGATGCTGACATTTGTGCAGTCACTGAGACATGGTTTAAGGCTGCAGAGAGCATCCCAACTATACCAGGTTACATTTCCTTCCACACCTTCAAATCACAAACTGAAGGTGTGAGAACTAAAGACGGTGGTGCATCAATATTCATTAAAGATGTATACACCTTTAGGCTGGAAAACAGCACCATTCCCTTGAATTCCTTCAGGTGCAGTTGACTGTAGGTAAGACCCCTCTTCAGGTCATTGCCAGCTAGAGGACCCCCTCCTTGAATCAGGACATCTACTCAGCCTACTTGGATCTACTTGAGTCAATCAAGACACAACCAAACACCCTGATTTTGGGTGACTTTAATTACCCATCCATAGACTGGGTAAATTATATGTGTTCTAACTCTCTTGCCCAAAGGTTCCTGGACTTCATTAAATCCAGTGCCCAGCTGGTTGACACACCCAAAAAGGGCTCAAACATCCTGGACATGGTGCTCATCAACATGGGGACTGCTGCACCACCCCCAGTGTGTGGACATCCATGGTGAAATATGACCACAAATCAATCCCTCTAAAAGTAACTATAACACAAGACCCCCCCCCCTTTGCAACAACTAGACTAAAAAACTTCTCCAAGGCCAATTACAGCCTCTTACATGACGGCATAAATAGTTTCATAGCCCCTCCCCCCACTGATAGAACAGACACCTGTGCTGAGTTCTACACCGTTGTATACACCATTGCTTTACAGAAGCACCTGTACAATTGTATTGACTCTGATAAAACCAAAGCAAGATTTTCAAGGAAAAACAAACCTGCATGGTGGACAACTGCCATTGGTAGGCTATACAATAGGAGAAAGAAATTGCTGACTAAAAGTAGGAAGGAACAGTCTCAAAACTGGAAACACTCCCTCCTCAACTTAAACAAGCAAATAAGACTCATAGTGAAGTCCTCCAAAGCTAACTATAAATCCAAATTAGCTTCCCTAACTAAGGATAACCACAAGGCCTCAACCTCAAAGGTAAGGCCCAGATTTGCCCAGAACTTGTAGTTAATGGTACTACATATATAGAACCTGTGGGTATAGGAAACCTGCTGGCTGACAGGTTCAGTGAAAACTTCACTCCCCTGTCCCTGCCACATACACCCAAAGCATCCCTATCACTTGTCCCTCACTTAGTATCTCTGAGGAGCAGGTCTTAAATGCCCTCTCCAAGGCAAAAACACAGCCTCTGCGGAACCAGACAACATACTAGGCTGTGTTTTACATGGGTTAAAACAGAAATCAGCATCACCATTGGGCATACTTTTCAGTTACTGCCTAAGTACTGGCTTCATCCCAGCAGAATGGAAAACAGCTACCATCATCCCTTTGCACAAAGTGAGTGTATCCATGGACCCCGGGAACTATAGACCTGTTAGCCTGACCAGCCTTGCCATGGAATGAATCATCATGGACCTTATTAACAAAGATATAGGAAATCTCCAAATGCTTGACCCCACCCAGACTGGCTTTGTCATTGTGAGATTATGCCTGTTAAACTTGGTGGATTTCTTCGAGACAGTCACCAAAGCCCTAGATGAGGGCATATCTGTGCATATGGCCTACCTAGACTTAGCCAAGGCCTTTAACACAATCCCCCACAAAGACATCATTGATAAACTCACCCAGCTAAGTATCAACCCATATATTGTCAGGTGGGTTGCAAGCTGGCTCACTGATAGAACTCATACTGTCAAAATAGGGGACTCCATTTTCATTTATTATGTTCACAAATCACTGACTGTAAATATTGTTGTGATTATTTTACAAATTGAAAATCCAATAAAAACTTAAAAAAAAATAGGGGACTCCACCTCCTCCAACAGATCCATAACCAGTGGTGTTCCACAGGTATCGGTTCTGTGACTCACTGTTTGGAATCTACTTCTCCGAAGTACAGGCTAAAACTAAAGGACTGTGGCTGACAAAGTTTGCTGATGACTGCAAACTGGGAGTGATCATAGAAATGCCTAGCTATGTCAACATCCTGTCAGAAGGTCTTACACAGATTAATGACTGGTGCCAAAGTCATGGTCTTAAACTTAATGCAGAAAAATGCATTGTCATATATTTTGACAAGTGTGATGTTCCTGCAAACTACCACATCAGTAGCAATACCCTAAGCACACAGTCAGTGATGAGAAATCTGGGCACACAGGCTGACAGCAACTTTAACTTCAATCACCACGTCTCCACAGTGGTAAGAAGGGCATTTTATATTGCTTATCTCATAAGTAAGGGCATTGCCTCCAGAAAAAAAGAGATTATAACCACCCTGTACTCTTCCTTCATCAGGCCAATAATAGAGTATAATACTCCCTTCAGTATGTTCCTTTCCAAACACCTGCGGCAATTGGAAAGACCACAAAGGTTCCTTACAAAGAAAATTCAGGGTCTTCATACTCTGTCTTATGAGGACAGGTTGAAATCATTGTCACTTTACTCTGTGTCATACAGACTGCTCAGAGGTGACCTGTGCCTTGCATACAGAGCAATCTCTGACCTAACTTTAATGGAAATGCTGCACATTCACAAGTCAAATGGCACACAGGTCACTTGCTCAAAGGATCTCAACCTGGTGATGTCAACAGAGCTTGCTGGAGAGACAGATTTGTCACACAGAGGTTGCCCCACTTTTGGAACAAGCTTCCTATTCTTGTTAAACAAAGCCTCACGTTGGCCCTGTTTAAGCGTAATTTGGACGATTGGATGGGTAAATGGAAATTCACCCCAGGGGTTCCACATGTGTCCCTGCTGGACACGGGCAGTAAGTGCTGATTTAAAGATTCAAAGAAACTTTATTGTTGTTTAGGAAACACAAGTGCTACCTAAATGAAATTTCAAGTGTCAGCTATTTTACAGGAGAAAACAAACACAAAAAGAGCTACATGATAGGTATTAAAGAATAAACAATAACTGTAGTACAAAAGTAAATATCTAAGTAGCTGACACATGCTTGTACACTATTTATATACATTGGACAACACTGACTACTAGATGATAAACACATGAAAAGAAAAGTACACTATACACAATGGTGATACAATGTGATATTGCACATAAGGAAGTGATTGGAATTGCACTTGAATGTGAATATATTAATCTTAGTATGCAGTAAATAAATAGAATTACTGTATGGAAAAAAAAGGAAATGAATAAGAATGTAACAAACTATTATAGTTTTGATACATCCAGATTTATGTCTGCATTAAAGAGTCTTATTGCAGTTGGATAAAAACTGTTCATGAATCTGGAGGTCCTGCAGCAGATACTCAGTAACCTTCTAGCAGATGCAAGTTTAGTGAACCAGCCATATGCTGGATGAAAAGTGTCACTCAGTATTTTGCGGGAACTCTTTTTATATCTCATTTCAAAGAGCTCCTGTAAGGTAAGAAGACTAGTGCCCACGATCTTTTCTGCTGTTCTTATTATTCTTTGTAGCTTCTTCCTTTAGGCAATTGTGCAGTTACCGAACCATACAGTGCATTTGCTGGTAATAATACTCTCAATGGCTCTTCTGTAGAAGGTATTTAGAGCATTCATGGAGAGCTTTGCTTTTCTAAGCCTTCTTAGGAAGTGTAGTCACTGGTGGACTTTTTTAATTAGCTGGCCTGTGTTTGTGCTCCAAGAAAGATCCTCTGATATATGTACCCCCAGGAACTTTGTAGTTTGGACTCTCTCCACTTCTTCACCACTAATCTTGAGGGGCAAGTGCATGGCAACCTTTTATACTTTTTTTTTATACTTTGTAGGAGATTTTAGTGTCTGTTTGAACCAGACACCCTTGGGAACATGGGTTGAACTTGGCTAGACTTGTAAGGGCCCTGGGCCTTTAGCCTAGTAACCTTCCATAATCCTATGATCCTATGAATACCATAAAAAACTGTGTGACCAGCATTTAAACAAATGGTGCCATCTCATACACAACACTAAGGGGCACAATTTACCACTACTTACTATCCAATGTTTAGGGCTTTGAAACTAGTGTGTGTGTGTGTGTGTGTGTGTGTGTGTGTGTGTGTGTGTGTGTGTGTGTGTGTGTGTGTGTGTGTGCGTGCGCATGCGTGTGTGTGTGTGTGTGTGTGTGTGTGTGTGTCTCTCTCTCTATACAGATATATATATATATATATATATATATATATATATATATATATACATATAAAATTTGAATAGACTGTGCAGTATTACATTATGATAGTGTACTAACTGCTCTTATCATGCATCATTGGAAAGCCTTCAAACAGACGAACAGCTCTTCCACTGATAACGGGGGTATATCTGCATGCTTACAGAGATATAACCCTTTGTTTGGCAAACACCTCTAGTAATTTTTGGAAAATAAAATTCCATTTCTTTCATAAATCTGCAATACAAAATTAGCATCACCAGATAGATATCTAAGACTAATAGCAGTATGCAATTCATTGTTTGACAAAGAGCTGGCATATGTTACATCTTTTTGTAACTCTTATAATTTATGAAATATTGCAAATCATATGAGTTTTGTTTTCAGTAGAGGATTTTAGAGAAAAGCTGCTAAGAAATAAGTGGATTCCCAGCTTAGAAGACTTCAATTAAAAAAAAAAAAGTTTTATTTAGCTTTCTGCTGCTCGGAACAGAATAAGTTAATCTGCTGAGTGAATGCATCTTACACATTATATCTTCTAATTTTATTTTTTAAACTTGTTGAAGTTTTTTTCTTCAAAATGTTCTGGTTAAATTCTGTTGACAAAACATTTGCAGTTATTCCTGTAGTTTGCTATTAAACATCTGTTTTCTTACTCCAGATCTGTTATGCTCTTAAAAAGTGTGATAAAAAGTAGTTGTTTTCCACCTCACTGCCTGCTGACCATCAAGCCACCACCATTGCTTGATCTTCATTCACCACCTTGAGGGACAACCAATAGCAGAGCCATCATGCATGCAGCCATTAGGATTTTCTCTTTAATGGCCTTAATTGACAAGTTGGTGGCCAATGTGGGGACCTGCATCACTTTGGAGGCATGTTGTACCCTCTGCATAGCACTTGTATGTTCCCACACACAGACACCTGAGAGCTTACCATTTCTAGCTTGAGATCAGCATTCCCATGTCTCCTACTCTTGCAGCCATTGTGAATGTGCAAGTCTGTACTTTTATGGGAGCAGTCACCCTTTCCAAGCTTGAGATCACCATGTCCATGGCCCTCCTCTTGCAGCCATCATGTAAATGTGCAAGCCTGTACTTCCACCAAAGCAATCACCTGACCAAAACCACTATCTAACCCCCACCCCCCAAGGATGGACAAACTGGCATAAGCTGCTCACCTCCATCCTTCACTGCTTAGCTGTTCTAGTGTCATAGCTGCTAATTAACCTCTGGTTGTCTGGATCATAGCCTAGGATTTACCACTATATACCACAGAGCAAGGATGCAACATAGTTTTTTTTCTTTTTAATTCAGTGCTCACATAATTTGTTCTTCAAACAGTTTCAGATCCAGAAAATTACAAGGACGAGTGCTTGTGTGTCCAATGTATCTTCTTTTAAAGGTGTTCAAATTCAGCCATTCTAGAAAATGCAGCCTTAAATTGCCAAGTGTTCATCAATAAAAAACACTGTCAAAGTTGGGGACTGCACCCCCTTACAAGTCACTTAACAATGGAATACCCCAAGGATCTGTGCTGTGCCCTCAAATGTGTGGAAACTACTTCCCTGAAGCACAAGCAATGATAGATGGCCTGTGGTTTGCAGATGACTGTTAATTGAATGCACTCATACAGATTCCCCCAATGATGGTAACATATTACACAAGGAGCCGACAGAGACAAACGATTGGTACCAAACCCTCAGACTGAACTGTACAGCAAACAATGCCTCATTGTCCCCTTTGGCAATGAAGTACTCCTGTTAATTATGATACGCATAGCACAACTCTAAGCTCAAACACAGTGTTGTGAGATTTCTGAACACATGTTCATAGCAACCTACACTTTCATCACTATCATGTATTTTATTTATTTAATGTTTGTTGACTGGGAAAGTCCAACTGGGCATAAGCCCTTTTCAGCAGAGGCCCGGGGGGAAAACCCCAAACAGAATAAAGATTGTTACAAAATAATAAATTATACAATACGTGAACTCAAACAGTAGTGGTACATACAAAGATAACAAGGTATAAAGATGTCAGGAAGGAGGGGAAGGAATCAGCCAGGTGTAAGGCAGAAACAGAGCAAAGAATTAGATAGGTGAGATTTGAGGAGAAATTTGAATTGTAGGTGATTTGGTGTGGTAAGTATGTTTTGTGGGTTTGAGTTCAATGTCCTGGAAATGAGGTTGGAGTAAAGAGATTTACCAGAAAACATGTTTGCTTTTGAGACTTGTAAGGGAATTTGTCAGAAGATCTAATCAGTCTTTTATTAGATTGGGGTTGAACTAGGTTGTGGAGTGCAGGACACCTGTCTGGGTGGTAAAGTATGCCATGGGCCATAGTGAGTTGGGTGTATGTGAGGTAGTTGGGGGAGTTCAAGCCAGTTTAGTTGTCATAGGGCAGTACAGTGATGAGATCTTTGAGGAGACCTGGGAGGTGAATCTGGCAATTTTGTTAACAGGCATCTAGCTTTGCCAGGTCTGTTTTGTATAGGTTAGTCAGAATGAGTGAGGCATAAAGAGGAGTTGAGAATAGGTGTGTTCTGGCAATAGATTTCCTTGTAGAAGTGATTGACTCAGTAGAGAGAGCATAATGTGTTTGCCAAAACTCAACTTGTTATCAGTTGTAACACCAAGAAACTTAGTGTGAGAAACAGATTCAATTTTTGTTATTAGAAGAATGTATAATGAAGGGGAACAGAATGTCTGAAGATTTGTTGTACAAGAAAATCATAAGTTTAGTTTATTGAGAATGAGGATTAATTGAGCATCAGAAATCCAAGATTCTATTTCTGTAAAGGACATTTGGATTATTTCTTGGATTTTACAAAGAGAGGGGGCTACACATATGAGTGTGGAGTCATCAGCATATTGTATGGTAGTGGCCTGGTGGGTGGCAGTGTGAAGTTCGTTGGTGAAGATGGAAAATAGGAGATGATCTAGAATGGATCATTGTGGGATGCCTAATGGGACAGGGAGTGGCATAGTTTGTGTTGCCATTTTATAGCTTACTGATGGTAAGATAAGTAATTGTTGAATCCTGTAAGGGTAAAGTGGCTTAGTTTAAGGGATGAAAGTTCATTGAGGAGTTTCTGATGGGAAACATTATTGAAAGGTTTGGTCATGCCAAGGAAAATGGAGGATACTAGATGGCCGTTGTTTCAGAAATGGTTGATAGAGTTTGTGAAGCTTAGTGGTACTTTAGATGGGTCTAAAACCGTGTTAGGAGTTAGTTAGAAGGTTACTGGAAATTAAGTAAGGCATGAGTTGGGAATGGACACATTTCTCTAGAATTCTGGATAGTGGAGATAAGATGGCAATATGCCTGTAATTGGAGAAATCAGAAGTGGTACCTCCTTTATATAATGGGGTGATGTAGGAGATTTTCCAAATCTTGGGAATGTACTGTTCTGTTGTGGAGCGATTGATTAAGATAGAGATTGGGATGCAGTCAACTACAGCTGAGACAATAGTGTTGTCCATATGTGTCCATAGTGCTGAGACACACATTCTGCATTGCGCACTCATACATATCAACAGCACATCCAAGACCAGGGAGGTTATAGCTCTGTTGTACTCCACCCTTATCAGACCACTAGTTGAGTACAAGGCTCCCTTCTGTCTGTACCTCACCAGACAACTGCAGCAATTGGAGAAAAAAATAGAGGTTTATGACTGGGAGAATGCAGGTCCTCCAAACATCACATACATTGAAAGACTAAAAAGACCTGTCACTGTACTCAGTATGCTGCAAGCTGCTGAGAGGTGACCTATGGCTGACATGCAGAGATGTCCTGACCCTGCCCTACTGGAAATGCTGGACCTCTGCAAATCAAATCGGACAGGAATAACTTGGCCCAGGGTTCTCAACCAAGCCTGTGACATAAGAAGAACATGCTGGGGAAACAGATATATCCTGCAGCAGCTCACACTTCTTTGTAATAGGCTCTCACTGCATGTCAAGCAGTGCTTCTCAATGACCCTGTTCAAGTGCAACCTTCACTACTGGATAAGTCATCTCTGGGGTGGCACCTATGTCCCTCATAAATAGGCCCAGTTGTTGCTGATAACAAAATCAATCTGCTAACAATGACCATCTAAATAGACTTTTATTGCCTCATGTATACTGAAAACCGTGTACTTCTAAAACTTACAAATAGAATAAGTGAGAGATGCAACTATACAATGAATCTGGAATAAGTGCTCTCTCTCTCAGGTAATAACAAAGTACATACCAAACAGGTTGTCAGCACACACACTTCACCTCATCCACAAACCAAGTGAACAACACATAATCCCACATATGCAAAGTTACTCATTAGAAGCTTACCAAAAGACCAGTGACCTCACATATGCAAACCTTCTGTACCCATTACAGTCCCAATGGAACCCACTGCACATAAAAACAAATGTATCAGTGTGTCACCCATTAAGCCCTTAAGGCAAAACACCAATGTCTTGGTCATAGGCGAATCCATAGTGAGACACACAGATGCTCCCCTCACCAGGTTGTAGAAGTAGAAAGTCACAGTCAGCTGCCTGCCAGGTGCCAGGATCCAGAAAGTCATGCACACACTCAAGTCTCTCAACAACAAGCACAGTACACCTCTGTGGTACTACTTGTTGGAGTAAATGACTTGAGACATACCTCACTGGAGTATATGAAGAGAGGTATGACTGAGATCTCAGATTATGTGTCCCAGACAGGTATGTCCATAGCCCTAAGCAACATTCTACCTTCACCCAGAATGCTGCTGCAATGCAAACAAGAGAATTATCACCTTCAACAATTGGCTTAGCTACTGGTGTTAATCCAGGGGGATCCAATATTTCTCAGCCTGGGATGATATGGGCAAAAGACGACTCTGCTTGCCAGGGATGGTCTTCATCTGTCACCTCTTGCCTTTCTGTTACTGGCCAAGGTACTTGCCTCCCCCGTAGTGCCTTTTTTATGCAATGTCATAAGAACAAAATTCCTGATGTAAAAATATCCTCAAAAGACAAACTCAGGGTTATGCTGATTAATGCTATGTGTGTAAATCAGAAACTACACTTAGTGGAAGCACTACTTACATGGGAAGATGTTGATGTTTATGCAGTCACAAAGACATGGTTTAGGGCCGCAGAGAGTACTCTGGCAGTGAAAGGCTATAATGCCTTCCCTACATTCAGGCTGCAAAATGAACGTGAAAGATTCAAAGGAGTAGGTGTATCCATCTTCATAAAAGACAAATACACCTCAAGACTAGTTAAGCAGTACGAGTCCCTAGAGTTACTCCAAGTCCAACTAACTATAAGAGAGACCCCCCCCCTCCATGTCATTGTTAGTGCCTTCCAGGACCTACTTGAGTCACTCATAATATAGCTCAATACGCTAGGCATGGATGACTTTAACTATCCATCCATAAATTGGGATACATATATGAGCTCAGACATGCTCACCCTAAGGATCTTGCACTTTGTAAACACAAATGCTCTGCAACAGTTAGTCCACAAGGGGCTGGAATGTCCTTGACCTAATACTTACCAACATGGGAGATCATTGCACCACCCCATGTGTGAAACCCTCCCAAGTAAGGTCTGAGCATAAATCAGTCACAATCAATGTAACAATTGTTCCCCCCCTTCTAGGATCCAAAAGGTTGAAAAGTTTCTCCAAAGAAGACTATAGCCTCCTAAGCAATGGAATAAATAGATTCAAATCTCCTGCCACCACTAACAGTAAAGACTCCTATACGGAGGTGTACACAAATGTCTTGTATAAACATTCTTACAAGTGTATAGACTTAGCCATACCAGAATGGATCAAAACATGCTCATGAAAAAACAAGCCTCCCTGATGGATATCTGGCATAAATAGATTATACAACAAGAGAAAGAAACTGATGTCCAGGAATTAGAGAGAATGGTCACAGCAGAAGAATACCCTCTATAGCCTGAACAAGCAATGAGACATCAAGTACAGTCCCTCTAAAGCTAATTATGAAACTAAATTAGCATCCATAGCTAAGGATGATCACAAGGAATTCTTTAGCCATGTTTGTAATGTAAAAGGAAAGGCCCAGCTTTGCACAGAATTCATAGTGGATGGTACCAGTCATACCGAACCTGAGGACAAAGCCAACCTGTTAGCAGACAGGTTTGGCAAAAATTTTACACCCCTATCTCCAGCAGTTATACCCCAAAGCATACCTGTCACCAGTTCTGTACCTATTATCTCCAAAGAACAGTTCATACCTGTACTCGCCAAGGCCAGAAACACAGCCTGTATGAGACCAGATAACAACCCAGCTCATTTACTAAATGGTGTAAAGCAAGAGTTAGCAGAACCACTGGGTAATCTCTTCAACCACAGTCTAAGTACTGGCTTTGCCCTGCAGAGTAGAAAACAACCATAATCCCCTTGCAAGGACAGGGTCCCTCAACTGACCCAGGGAACTATAGACCCATAAGCCTGACCAGCCTTGCCTGTAAGGCCATGTAGAGAATCATCTTGGACCTTATCAAAAAGGAAATTGGTGACCTTCAAACTCTTGACCCGACCTAGTTTGTCTTTGTTAAGGGCAGATCATGCCTGTTAAACCTAATGGAATTCTTCAAGAGTGTCACCAAAGCCATGGAAGAAGGAAAATCAGTACATATTGCCTATTTTGACTTGGCCAAGGGTTTTGACACAATCCCATCTCAGGCATCACTGAGAAACTCATCCATCTGTGGATTGGGGTGCGAATGGAGAGATGAAAAGTCAGCAAGCAAAGGAGAGTAGTAGTGCTGAAATTGAATTCATCCTCAAGTCTTGGCAAGTACCTTCGCAAAGTGGACCCTGTTTTTATAAAATCAAACCAAGGCAACGCTGATATATAGACTGTATTTATATAGCATATATCATGGACAGAAGTAGGACAAAAATTAAGAAAGATAGCTGGGTGCACAAGACCCAGGATAAAAAGTGTCCTGGTGGGCACACTGGAGCCAGGACTGGAAAAAAATAACAATGTAGAATCCTCAAATTACAGAAACATTCCTAGAATTGAGCCAGGCCCAGGGGAAGGATGGCTCCCCTGTTGCAGAAGGAAGTAGTAGTCCACAAAAATCAGAAAAACTGATAGGTCAAAGAAGAGCCATAAAGACGATAGAGTGGACTATTGAGGATAAGAAAGAAATTATGTATTGTTACTATTATGCAAAAAGCCCAGAATTTCCAGACATAAGATATACAAAATGATTAAGACAGAAATTAGAGGAAATAAAATACTTCCACAAGAAATACTGTCAGAAGCTTCAAATGAAAATTTGCATTCACTAATACAACAGATTTGTGAAAAACAATATATAGATCAAGAAACTTTGATCTGTTCGGAAAAAGAAGCATCTGAGGAAGTGTGAAAATATAAACAACAAAGCATGGAGACATTTGAAAAGTATAACAAAGAAATATGGAACTGGGAAAGAAAGTGAGATTTGATAAGTTGTGATATTTATGCAAAGGAGAAAGCCAAATTAATCAATATAAAGAAGGCAGCTCCAAAGATATTCAAAGAGAAATACAGGCAAAGCCATCCAGATATGGAATATTTCATAATAAAAAAATAATATCACAAAGATGGAAAATAGAAAAGAAGATCAGTAAAGTAGAAGTTAAAAAAATAGAAGTTAAAGTTATGGAGTGCCTGTGAAGTGAAGGATTTGCTGTAGAAGGTCTAACACAGGTTACATCACAGAATGATGCAGTGAGTCCCCAAAGTAAGGAGAAACAGGAAGATCAGGAGACATCTGAAGAAGAAATATGAACATGGGAAAGAAAAAGAGATTTAATGTGGTGTAATATTTATGCAAAAGGAAAAGCCAAACTAACCAATACAAAAAGAGCTGTACCAAAGATATTTGAAGAGAAATACAGGCAAATGAATCCGGACATGGAAAACTTTACAATACAAAAAATAAGAAGACAAAGAGGAAAAGTAGAAAATGAGATTAGTAATGGATAAGTTAAAGAAATAGAAGCTGAGGTTATGGAGTACCTGTAAAGTGAAGGATTCAGTGTAGAAAATCAAAAGCAGAAAGCACCACAACAGGATAGAGCAATGGGTATCCAAATTAAGGGGAAACCAATGGAACAGGAAGCAATTGGTCAAGTGCCACATCAAGATATTTTGGAGCCTCCCACAGGAAACCAGTATAAATATTCACTTGAAGCTAGACAGCAAGGAAAGGAACTGGAAACTGTGGAAACTCTGATGCAATCAATGCTGAAGAGTGATAGGGCACTGAGTTGTTCCCATATGACAGAGCAACGGGTGGCACAGCTTGAAATTGAAGAGAAGGTGCCACAGGAAGATGCTATAGAACTTTCTATAAAATGCCTGCAGGAAATGGAAAACAAGGGATTTGCCCTCAGCTTGAAGAAAATGAGCTAAGAGTAGAGTTGCTTGATTTAATAGACATGGATAGATAGATTAAGATCAGTGAGAGAAATAGACTGCAGAAGGTCAATAAAACCCAAAACGTCAGAAGTCTGATAAAACAAATGAATGCAGTAATTAGGACTGTCCATAGAGATCCATGTGATATAACAGAAGTAAACAGGAAATATTACTGTGCTGCTAAATTAATAACTGATAAAGTTCTACCACAAGAACACAGGGTAGCAATGGAAAGGAAGGGGAGAAATCTAATACCATCATGGAAGTATCAAATATAGAAAACTATAAAGCAGTTAAGACAATAAGTGTCACTGCTAGAAGACAATAGAAGAGGGAATAGATCAACAAAAATACTAAGAAAGATAGATGTAATAAAAGCTATGTACAATATTTGAACAGACCAGGATCTATCATGCACTATCACAAATAAACTAAAAATTTCAGCACAGGTGGAAAAACTTAGAAGATACACAGATAAATATAAAGAGAAAGTACAAAATAAGCAATTTATTGATGACCCAAAAAAGTTTTATAGAGAATTGGGAAACAAGGTGAAAGGAATTGAAAGACCACCAAAAAAGAGGAAATGGATACATTTTGGAGAAGTATCTATGAAGATCCTGTGGAACATAACAAAGATGATAAATGGATAGAAGAAGTAAAAGAAAGAATAAGATGTTTAAAGGTGCAGGATATGAAATGGGATGAAGTAGCGGTTAGAGAGACTGAAATAAAGTTAAGAAAAGCTTCTAGTTGGAAAACCCCAGGACCAAATGCAGAACCTAACTTTTGGTTAAAAGTATTAACATTTTGCATGAAGATTTAGCCATGAGTAAGAACTATTTATATCCACACCCTGAACAGACACCAACCTGGCTAACAACAGGAAAAACAATGCTCCTACTTAAGAGTGAACCTGCAAGCTAAACTAAAAATTATAGACCAATTACTTGCCTTCCGACGACGTATAAACTATACACGGGAATTAATGCCGACAGAGTTTATAGTCATTTAGAAGAAAACTCAATTATGGCAGTAGAACAAAAGGGCAATAAAAGAAAGTCATATGGAACAAAGGGTCATTTGTTGCTAAATAAAGTCGTACTGGAGAACTATAAAAAAGGGAAGAATTTAAGTATGGCATGGATTGACTATAAAAAAGCATTTGATAGTATCCCACATTCATGGATAAATGAGTGCTTAAAAATATATAAGATACTCCCTATACTGATCGACTACATTGCAGTGACCATGAAACAGGGGCAGACCACTTTGCAATTAAGCCATGATAAAGGGCAGATTATTATCCCAAGGATAAAAATTCAAAGGGGATATTCCAGGGTGACTCTCTGTCACCATTGCTATTCTGTCTTGCCATTAATCCATTAAGCTGTTTACTTAACAGCTTAGGCCACGGCTACAGTTTGGCTCCTAGAAAACAATAAAGTGTAAAGACTTCTCATCTTCTCTTTGTCAATGATTTAAAACTGTATAGCTCATCAGATGAGTAATTGAAAGCACAGCTGCAGGTTGTCAAAACCTTTTCAGATGATATAAGAATGTCATTTGGTCTTGATAAGTGTGCAAAAACAACCTTTAAAGCAGGAAAACTGCAGCACCAGGAAAAAATTGGTTTGGGACAAGAATGTAATATAAAAGAACTTGAGGAAGAGGGCGTGTATAAATATTTGGGATCTGATAAAGGATCAACAATAAAACATGAATAAATGTGAATAAAACTTAGTAAGGAATACTTCAGTACACTTAAATTAATCCTGAAAACAGCTTTGACATCTAAGAACAAAATCCAAGCTATAAACCAGTTTGCTCTTCCTGTCCTAATTTAGAGTTTTGGAGTGATTGATTGGCCCCAAAATGTGTTGGATAGATTAGATAGGAAAACAAGAAGGATGCTTCATGCTCACCAAATATTTATAAAAAATCATTGTATACCAAGATTATATATTCCCCATTCGGAAGGAGGGATGAGCCTCCTTGAAATTGATTACATGTATAGATCTGCAATCATGGTACTCCACACATATCTGCTGACCTCATAAGACTCAAATGTACTGAAAGTTTTGAAACATGAGGAGAATAAATCTAAGATGACTTCTCTGCTTAATCTAGCAGAAGCATATCTGCATCAAGCAGGAATGGAAATCAAACCAGAAGCAGATAAAAATCAGGCAGCAACTGAATGTGCCAAAAACAAAAGAAAGACTATAAGGTGAAGGACCAGATGAGAAGGCAAGAAATGTGGAAAAAGTATAAATATAGTTGCAAGTATAGAAAACTTCTGGAAGAACTTCATGTTGATCAGATTACAGCGACATGGCTTTTAATCTATCCGTATGCATCATGGCATGGTTTGTAGGACCTTTGTTATCTTGCTGAGAAAGCCCTATGGTCTCCCCAGTTGCTGCATGTGTCTGTTGAGGTATATGCAAAAGAGAGCATTATACTGTATTACTGTTTTGATGACGTTTGACTACAGTGCTGTCATACAATCCTAAGAGCTAAATATGACAGCGTGACTTATGATGTGCACCATACATTTGTCCTGAAATATCATTAGAGTGAAGTTAGAAGGTAATGATACACATTGCAGTTTATGACTTCACAACCCTTACAAGAACATTCACTGTACAGTTGTGAAATGTTGGTGTTATCAACTGTCTGACTTTCCAAGGCCAATATAAATCAAAGATACAATGAGCAGTTCAACAACACAGATGCAAATATACTGAGCACTAAGTTAGCTATGCACCTTGATCATTTGGCACATCTTTTGTATCCCTGAATCTAAAAGATAGAAAACAAGAACATGAACAGTTATCATTACTTGCACAGGGTGTTGTGTGGGGATCATTACAGAGAAAAGTTAGAAAATAATGATACACATTGCAGTTTCTGACTTCACAACCCTTACAACAGAATTTAATCTACAACTATACAATTGTGAAATTTTAATGCTATCAACTGCCTAACTTTCCAAGGCCAATATAAGTCAAAGGTACAATGAGCAGTTCAACAACACAAATACAGATATACTAAGGACTAAGTTACTAAGCTACTCATCCTGAGTATCAGACACATCATTTGTATTCCTGAATCCAAAAGATAGAAAACAGGGATATGGCACACTTATCATCACTTGCACAAGTTGTTGTGTGTGTGTGTGTGTGGGGGGGGGGGGGTGCAGGAAGCCTCGGCTGACACAAAAGGTCGGTGAGTGTGTGTCAGTAAGAAAGAGAAGAAGGCAGACATTGGGATAAAACAACAAATGGCCAGTGAGACAAAATGGGTAACTGTTGTATGTATGTCTGTAGGGGTCCTCCAGGTGAAATTAGTGTGTGAGTGTCTGCATGAACACAGCCAAGCCCTGTGCTAGCTCTACATCTTGGTCTGTCAGACAGGAGTGAGCTGTGCATGGTAGAGGTGGCAGTTCATCATTGTCAGCTTTGTCCATGAGAACTGGCTCCACCAGGAGTTGCACTAGCATGTCCATAACCAAAGTCAGATGTAGTGTTGCTACCTGAATGTGACTGATGTCTGCTGGACAAGCTCCCTACATGGGGACACCCAGGACCACAACCACATGGCCTGCCATTTCTGGGTATAGACAGCACACTCAATGATAGAGTAGTGGAAGTACTGCCACTATGGGAGCGTGATCGGACATGGCCTCATTGGCTGACAGCAGATGATGTGGCTGTGACCTATGCCCAAGAGGATGCCATTTCCCTCCCAGCAGATGTTCCATCACAAACATTGCTCATTCCATGACAGATAACCCTCAGTCTAACACAGACACCCCTCTTTCCAATGTATCATTTATCCAGTCCAGTAAATGAACAATACGGTGGAGGCAGTCACGCATGTCAGACTATGCCACATCTACAACCCTGAGCATTTGTATGGAGCACCTATGGGAGTGCCTATGCGTCCATGATGGCCCTAAACATATGTTGAGTGGCAAGAGAAATGACACCTGCACCAGGTGAATGAGGAACAGCAGGCCCCCTGACGAGCATACCTATCAATCCTCTTGTGTGGTACCCCACCCACACTTTGGCTATGGCTAGAGTCAACAGTCAGTGAAGCCACAGTAGACACACCTGCCTGATCAATGTCCTCACCCTCCACCTGTCCAGTAACTGTGGGCTCAGTGGACTGAGCAGGTGTAGGCCTACTGGCTGTGTCTGGTGGAAATGCAGGAGATGGCTGTATATCAACCTCTGTATCAGATTTAACCTCTTCACCCCCCAAAGCTGTGCCTCAGTTTGGCCACCATCACTATTAGAGTCTGCTGATACACTGACATCAGTTGGCACAGAGCCCACACTCATGATCACTTGTAATAAAAAGCAAGAAACACAGGAATACATTAATACCTGCACTACTATAATGCAATATATGCTAACAAACTAACTAACTCTTACAGACAGTACAGCAATACACACAACAGGCCTGAGATCAAAATCTCATACTACAGTATTTCTTCAAGTTGCTTAGCAGTACTCACATAAAAATATTTGGCTTATCATCTGCAGAAGACATACTGCGCTGTTGTCTAGATGGTCCTGGAAGAAGTTAAGCAAGAGGTAAGCTCAACATCATCACAATTAATAGTAACACAGGGAGTAATACATTTACCCCTTTATATGTAGATTAAGTCTACTTTCAACAAGAATGTGGCTGACAGCTCCAACTTAAGCTTATAACTGTAGCAATCTTCAATCCCCCCACCTCAGAAAAAAAGACATGTGACACAGAATTAGCATTTTCATTTCAGTTGTTTTACTCTACAACAGCATTCAACTGTTCAAATAACAAAACCTGCCTGGAAGCTCCTTCTGGGACATGCTTACTGTCACGAAAGGTGTAGCTTCCACATCCAATACATACTGTCCTGCAATCTCTTGGGAGTTGTATTGGCCAGGAACTGTTCATTGGGGGTTAATGGTGATTCTCTAGCAGGCCCTCCCCTGGTAGCCATTTGGTCATGGCCCACTGCAGCTGCTTGCCACAGTACAGTTACCATGTCAGTGGCCCTGTGGCACACCTGTTTGTATGTTCTGCCATGGCCACCCACAGCATTGAGATCTCGCACAATCTGCTCCAATATTCGCATCCTGTGTGCTATATCTCCCCATCCCCTTTCCGGGAGAAAAGCACCATGTTGCCAAAACCCATCCACAATTATATGATTTGCTGCATCAGTGAAGGGGGAACTCCATGGATTGACACGCCTAAGTGGCATACTTATAGGTGTCCTAATAGACAACAGAAGTATAATATACATAAGTATCACATAACTGCAAAATAACTGTTTTCAGATAAAACAGAAAAGGTAGCCAGTCAGTACTACCCACTGGAGAAACATAAAACAGTTTACAGATGTGAAATACTAACAACAGGCAGGATGCAAAACAAGGAGAGTAACAAGAGCAACATATACTTGTTTGTGTCATAACAGTAACTCACCTATGTTCCTCCCCCCAAAGAACAGTCCATTCTTGTTTATGCCATAACAGTAACTCATCTCTGCCCTTACAAATGAACAGGCAAATTACCCATTTTGCTAACAAAACATCTTTGGAATGCTAAAAGTTCTATCAAAGGACCTGTACATATTCCATTTTCATGTATTGGGAATCATGTGTAGCTCTGAAATGGCTTGACAAACATGCCCATGCCATCAGTACACTTCTAACTAATGCATACACTTACAAGTGTAAAAGTCTTAGCTTCACATTATTCTTAAATACATTCCAACATATGCAGTATGTAGGTGATAAAATGGGAGCATACCTGCTGAAGTTCAGTATTCCTCTATATAGATATATCCTGAAGAAAAAGTGTTTTTTTGCAGTCTTCCAAACATATACAACTCTCTTCAGCACTAGTTTGGCTAGCTACAGGGCTGCCTATTTATATGATGTAGATTATTAATGGATTGCATCTGAATTTGCCTGTGTTTCATATATGTTAATCACAGCATAAGCAGCTGAACTGTATGATAATCAACCAATCCAACACAGTGGAACTATTCAACAAGCTACAAAGCATCCATGTAGACTCCATGCTGGTTTTTCCTGCTGATTTCAAAACATTTGGAGTACAGACATGGAAAGTATACAGAGACAGGATGTTAGGGGCTGCTGCTACTTTAATCCAATTGTATGTGCTAGAGGCTGAAACCAGTGCTGCTGCTACTGCTGCAAATAGGCCTAGGCCAATGCTGCTGCTGCTGCCAATAAGCCTGGGCCAAGAAGGAGAAGAGTTTTCAGGCTCCATTTAACTTTTCACAACCTACATGATGTGGAAATTGTAGAGCACTGCAAGGTGGTCAGGGACATACTACAGGAACTCTAAACCTCTACTGCTCCCAACTCAGAACCAGAGCCAACTGAGGGGAACCCATCCCAGTGGAAACTAAGGTATATGTAGCCCTTAGAATCTTAGCTACACATACCTTTCAGAGACCAACAGGGGACACACTGGGTGTGTCACAGGCATCACTATCCAGGATCTTCCATCAGTTCCTGGATGCTATGCTTCAACATGCCAGTGAGCACATATATTTTTCCCACAGTTCTGAGGAGAGGGCCAGAAATATGCAACAATTCTACCAGGTAGTGCACTACCCTGAAGTACTGGGTGCCAGATTGCACTCATGTAGAAATTAAGGCACCACCTGGGAAACAGGGTAGGCTCTACATTAACAGAAATGGCTACCACTCCATCAACTGCCAAGTCATGTGTAATGCAAAGGGAATCATCTTGAATGTATGTGCTGGCAACCCTGGCAGTTAACATGACTCACATATCTGGCACATCTCCCAACTGTACCAGATGTTTGATAGGGGTAATACCCCACAAAGTCATTTACTGGGGGATGCAGGCTATGCATTGGAACTGTGGCTGATAACACCCATCAGAAATGCACACATACCCATGGAAGAATGCCATAATGAAGCACATGCTCAAACCAGAAATGTCACAGAGCATGTGTCTGGGCTGTTGAAGTCACGGTTCCAGTGCCTAGATACATCTGGGGGAGTCCTGCAGTACAATCCACGGACATGCACAGAAGTCTTCACAGTATGTGCCATGCTACATAACATAATCCCGAGGAAACAGCTGCAGCAGGGTCAGCAAGGGGAAGGGGACACATTTCACCACCAATGCCAAGGTCACCACAGCCACAGGCAGATGAGGATTCAGAGGGGGAACCACCAGCTGCTGTGGGTGTCGGCAGACATAGGTGTGTTCCATATGCCCTTGTATTGGCTAAGAGATAACACAAAACACACTGACTCACCACCTAGGGGTCTAAAACCTTCCTCCTACTACATACATATAGTAACACTGAAGCCAGGCAGCTCACACAACCTTTACCTCCCCATGTATTTGCTGCTTACTAATTGCATCAGAGTCAGCCCTGAACTAACATTGTGACAATCACTGCATTTACAAGGTAAGTCCTGAACCTGGAGTGTATTGTTTAATAATATTATGGCATATCCTTGTATTTCATCACGTGGTACAGTAAGCAAGTAAAAGGTGGGAAATTTGTACAGAACTTACCTTAACATGTGATAACAGAGACTTATTCAGCTTATGTGTGTTCATTAGTAAGCAGTAGGCCTCAGGCCTCAAAAATTCACAGTCATACCTCTCAAATGTACTGACGATCACTGCATGCCCTCAGTTTAGCACCATATGTTTGTGCTGGAAATTCATTAAAGAGAGAAGTTAGAAAGTAATCATACACATTGCATTTTCTGACTTCACAACCCTCACAAGATCAAACAACAGACAGGATACAAAACAAGGAGAGTAACAAGAGCAACATAGCCTTGTTTAAGCCATAGCAGTAACTCACCTTTGCTCCATCCCCCCCCCAAAAATAGTCTATTCTTGTTTATGCCATAACAGTAAATCACCTTTGCTTGTCCAAAAGAACTTTCTGCGCTTGTTTGTGCCATAAAAGTAACTCAGCTTTGCCCTCCCTCAAAAGAAAAGTGTACCCTTGTATGTACCATAACAGTAACTCACCTTTGCTCTTCCATCAAAAGAGCAGTCTATGCATGTTTGTGCATCCAGCCTGCCCTTCAGTTGTTGGTAACTGCATATCGTATTATTCTGGGTAAATATCCTAACACATTTTAAGGCCAGTGATATAGACTGGCTTACACACTGCATGCCTCAGAGTACTGGTTAGATAATTGATGAATGACCAAGAAACACAGAAAGGTAAGACAGAGCTGTATATTTGCAAGCAATAATCATAACAGGTTGTGTGATCACTAAGTGCACTATGTCCAAATATAATAAATGTACAAATAACAGTTTATGGTTTGATATTAGTGTACATTCTGTTGCAGTCAGTTGTGTGAAGAATAACTTCAGTTCTTTGCTGCAAAGTTCTTTGTGTGACAAAGAGGGATAAGCCACCCATCCTGTTTCCTGAAGGTGCATTGGAGTGAGAATTGAAATCCAGACCTATATCAATATCTCATGTGAACTAACATTTTCTACTGTGTATGTCATAGATTGCTTTTCCTCATTTCAACTATTTCTCCTTTTCTTTTTTAATCACTGTTTCCATGATGTGCTGCTTAACACAATCACGGGAACTGGAGAAAAATGAATGTCAGATTTAGCTGTGCTTATCTCGTTTGCACAAAGAGAGACAATGTGCAAACTGGACAACTGGGTTCTGGTATAGGATGTGCAACATTTTTTTACACTGTTGTGACATTGCAGTTTATAGCAGTGAATTGAAACATGAACAGCTGTTATTTCAATTCTGTTGTGGCAACAGGTGTAAGTGTAGGACTGCCATAGCCATACACATGGTCCTGGGTTCAAATACAGCATATTTCATACACTTTTAATGTTGTTCCACTTCCCATTACAGTCACTCTAACTTATAACACTTGATATAGTGTAGATGATATTACTTATATGTATGAGGGCTGAGACACTGATATTGTGTCAGTTTATTCATTTATTTATCTACATGTTATCACATTTACTGTCAAATGTATGATTGTGGGTTTACTGTGTAGTGTGTTCCTGTAAGCATATTTCTGCTATCTGGACTGGTATGGCCTTCACATTTTCCCAACACACATACACAACTGCCTGTGTAATTTTTCACTGCTTGCCAGTGTTGAACACTGCTTAGCATCTCCCAAACACATTGTGCGGTAGTGCACATCCCCTATCACTGTGTTTGTGTGACGGTAAGTGGTGCACAACCTTTTCAGACAGTGTATATACTCTCAGTAAATGTGATAACTGGAAATGGTGCAAAACCATCAGTCTCCATTGCTCTTGATCCGTGGAAGACATGTCAGACGTTCATGGAGAGGGTGTGAGATTTAAGCCTCAGAGATAGGATGTCCAGGAGTCCGAGATTTTTGTTGGACTCCTAGTGAAACACCACAGTGCCAGGCTACTGCAGAGAGACTATTCTAGGTCCTAGTATAAGTCAGAGACTTGGGATAGTTTGGTCTGGGCTGTAACCAGTGCCACCAATATCCCCCACACTGGTGACCAATGTAGGCACCACTTTAGTGACCTATTCGGAGGAAGAGGAGGAACCATCAGTGCTTGGATAAAGGAATTTAAGATGGAGGAGATCCCACAGATGTGTAGGTATCAACTATAGAGAGTACTTGTAAGGCGTAAAAGCTAAATATAGGCAAGACTGGTATTCATAATGTATTCTGTTTTGTTTCTTCCACAGCTGCCATGGAAAGGGAGTGCAATATTAGGACCCATGACACTAGATTGGTGAGAATGAGGGAGGCATATGGTATGCCTGCAGCAGAAGAGTAGTGTTACTGTAGCATTAAAAGTTAAAGATAGCTTGCTTGGCATTTTATACAGTTGTAGCAAATTGAGCATTCATATCTCAACTATAAAAGCAAATATGCATGCACTATTTGGTGGTAGCACAAATCAATAGTACAATATTAGACTTTAGTCAGAGGTGGTGGGTTTATATACCACACTTCCCAACTATACAAAATACATTAATTCTTCAATGATGTGTAACTTAAAGGTTTAAAGTAAAAACTCTATACCAGTGGCTCACATGCTCTGCTGTAAACTGTAATCTGTATAATTTGAATGTGCATGTGTGCAATATATGTACATATAAAGAAGTGCTTGTTTCAATTTGTACTATAGTGTGCATTTGTTAGGAGCTGGTAGTCTTAAAAGTAATAGTTATCTGTTAGGGGGGTGGCAGTCCTAAGAGTAAAGGTTAAGATAATAGAGTCAAGTAACTGTATTAAAGCATTGTATGCTACATATGAATGTATTAATTTCATCTCTTTTTTTCTCTCACCCTAACCCTTATCTCTCTTTTTTTTTGTTTTATATTATGTGTTGTCAAAATGTGTCCAAGTCATCCATGTGTACCACATCATGAAATGCTCCACAGCACAGCAGGGTAGGCCTGCCCCACAGGATCCACCTGCTCCCACTCCACTATCCCCTGCGCAATTGCCCAGCACATCTGTGAGCCAACCTGGCAGCACTACCTCTGCTGCCCCTGCACTGCCTGCCCCCTCAGTTAGTTCAACCCTGGAGGATAGTCCAGTGGTTCCCTCCAAGACCAGTGGCAGAGGTGGTGAGTTTATCAACCTTGCTGAACTGCCAGGAATGGTACATATGGATGTGCACCGCACTGTTGGTGCACGTCTACACTGAATGGAGGGGCTGCTCTCCCTCATTTTACATAGGACCAGTAGGAGGAGAAGGAGATGTCAAGTGCTTCAGCCAGTGGCAGAATGAGGTGACAGTGATGACAATCCAGTGGGTGAGAACTCAAGTCTCACTGTTACCCAGCTTGACAACCATGGGTCCTGGATATCCCCATCTTCACCCCATCCATTGTTTCCACCGACCTCTTCTGTCCATCATTGTCCCCGTGTCTTGTCTTATTTGTCTTTTCTGTCCGTAGTTGCTTCCTCACTTACCCAACTTATCAGACTCAAACATACCTACTTCCCTTCCCCAACATTCCTCTCTCAAAAAAAATGGCACCTGTCCCACAAAATAAAAATTGTCCCATACATATCTCTCCATTTTGCACGTGTCTTCTTGTTACACTTGATTCAGTCCAATTGGCTATACAACATGATTGTGTTCTGGGCACCCCTCTCTCTGGAGGTGACAGTCCAAATTCAGCTAATATTTTCCATATATTTTCATCTTTTACTTTTGTTAGCTATGGTTGTTTCCTACCTGCCTTCTGCACATTCCTGTATTGCTTTCCATTTGTTATTCCCCCTGCTTGCTCCCCATTTCACCACTGTCCTTTGTTCTCCATTTCTTTTCTTTAATGCATTAATGTGCAGTGGTGCACATCCAGCACCAACATGCATCAATGGTAATATGAAAGTACTTAAAAGTGTTAGATTCAGTTATATTCAAACCCAGTACCATCTGACCCCAAAAAGGAAAGTATCACTGCATTAACTGCTTTCACACATGCCGCCACAGAGGCAGATAAGTAGCAGGTGTACTCCAGACTGAGACTCAATACTAATTGTCAGACTTTAGCATACCCATTTCACCACTGTCTTATCTTCCTCATTTGTTTTCCTTAACGCATTATTGCATGATGATGCACATCACCCACTGATGCGCACCAACAGTAAAGCAAAAATATTCAAAAGTATTAGATATAGTTGTATTCAAACCCAGAACCATCTGGCCCCAAACAGGAATGTATCATTTCATTAACGCATGCCGCCACAGAGTTAGTTAATTAGCAGGCATATTCCAGAGACTCAGTACTAACTGTCAGACTTTAGCAACCCCATTTCACCACTGTCCTATTTCCCCATTTCTTTTCATTAATGCATTATTGTACGATGGTGAACATCATGTACCAACGTGCACCAATGGTAAAGCAAAAGTAGTTAAAAGTATTAGATACAGCTGTATTCCTCCGTTGACATATAACTATGAATAGTCTGTTTAATTTTTTTATATTTATTTTGATTGGCACACTTACTTTTATTTGTCTGCATTACTTATAAGTGTACTGTTTATTTGGTGGTGGGGAAGCAAAGCTGCATTTCTGTTATGGCACAAAAAAGGATTATGTTGCTATTATTACTCATTGTTTGTTGCATCCAGCCTATATTTAATGCTGCCACATGTTAAGGTCAGTTCTGTACAAATCTCACAACTTTTACTTTTTATTCTGCCCATGTAGTCTCCTTTCCGTGGCTGTATTCCAAAAGTTTTGGAATTCACAGGGAACACCAGCACAGAGTCTACACAGTTGCTTTATAGCTTGTTAAATAGCTCCACCATGTTAGACTGGTTAATTAGCATGTAATTCAGCTGTTTATGCCATAATTAGCATGCCATGGTGTTTACCTTGTTTGCATGTGGCTGCACTCCTCTACACGGGGCTTAATGAATCTAAAACTTGTCATGCACATGTGCATATCACTGTGATGTGCACACAGTGAAAAACTACCATGTAGGCTTTATTGAATCCTCCCATTTTAGTAAAATAGTAAAGAAGGATAATAGTATAATGAGGGAAATGAAAAATGTAAAGGAAGTGGTAAAAAGAACACAAGAGAAAATTATGACTATTGTAATACAGCATGTAGAAAATATATATAACAGTAAAAAGAAAGAAAGTAAGAGATAATGGAAAATAAAAAAAAATCAAGAACGAGTTGAGGAAGAATTTAAAAAAGAACTTACTATTAGTGAATTGGATGAAGTACTTAGGAAAGTACATGTTGAATCAGTATCAGGCACAGATGGTACAGGGTATGGAATGTACAAGAAACCAAGGGACTTTGTAAACATTTTAAATGAATGGTTGAAAGAAGGGTTTATTTATAAGGAGTTAGGTAGATAGATATTAAAATTTATATGGAAGAAAGATGAAAAGAATAAAATAAAAATTGGAGACCTGTCATATTAAGTAATACAGATTATAACATTTTTATGAGAATAATACAGAAAAGAATGGAAGGAAGGATGAAGGACATTATGGAAGACAGTATATATGGTATAAAAGTGAAGGAATGCCAGGAATCAGTATTGGTGGTTTAGAAATTATGGATATTATAAGTAAAAGGGAAGCTATGAAACGTATGGAATGTGATATTAGTAAGGCATTCGAAATAATAGGAAGTGATGCTTTGTGGGATATTATGGAAAAGTATGGAATAGGTAATAGATTAGAAAAGTGTGCATGTCAGCATATCAAAATAATAGAATAAGAGTGTTAGTGAATGGGTAGTTAAGTAAGGAAGTATGCATAAATTGTGGTGTAAGACAAGGATGTCCCATGAGTGAGATATTGTTTCATTAGTAATGAATGTGATAGTGAGTAAAGTAGCTTATAAAATGAAAGATGCTAGATATGTGATGCAAAAGGAAGTGGTGATTTCAGTAGTGTTGACATATGCAAGTGACATAGTTGTGGTTACTAAGAATAAAATATGGATGAGGGAAGTGATTTGTCTTAGTGGATGTTTAAAGGAAATGGAAATGACATTGAATCAAGATAAAAATAAGGATTTGGTAATGTGAAAATTGGAGGGACATATTTTTCATTGAATGAAGTATCTTTGCTAGGGATAAAATGTGGGAAAATTATGTAGTTATGAAGCAATGGGAGGGTTTGATAAAAGAAATGAAATAAATGTGTCTTATGTGGAGGACTTCTAGATTAGCATAAAAAAAATCTGATGAATTCTGTTTTAATGGGAAATAGCATTTATTTCAAATGTTTATATGTTCCCAGGAAAATATGAAAAAGAAATTATGCAATTAGTGTTTTCTTCATATGGGGTTCTGGATTGAACCCAGTGAAAAGAGATGTATTGTATGTGAGTGAAGGTGAAGCATGATTGTGGTTAGTAAATCCAGTTGTTTATTCTGCTTTTAAAAACATATAGAGTATTAAACTGGGTAAATGAAGAGAATGAGAAATTAATAGTGAACATTTTAAAATATAAATACAAACAAATGGAAGATGATGAGAATAAAAAAATAAAGATTATATAATTGAAATTAAAAAGTATCAAAAAATACTAACTTGTAAAATGAAATTCAATGATATAGAGAAGAATAGGAGGATATGGTATAATAATATGTTGAAAAAGTATTATGCATTATGCAAATCCATGGGAAACTTTAACAGAAGAAGTGATAAAAGCCATTAAAGTAAGGAAAAAGTGATATATAAGATTATAGATTGTAAGAATTTCCTATGGAGTCTGATAATAAATAAGTTACCAGTAAAGGAGAATATGCCATAGAAAAAGAAAGTTGAAAGAGTGTGTTATTCTGTGGGAAGAAGAAACAACAGAGTAGTTTTTTTTTTAAATGTAAAAGAGTGGTTAACCTCTGGAAAAAGTTGTATGAAGAAAATGTTTTGAAAATACTAATGACATAAACAATTTAGATATGAATATGATTAAGCATGGATGAGAAGGGGAGATAAACATTTATTTTAGGTAATATGGGTTATTTAGAATGAAAGACTGAATGAAATTTTGTTTAATCTGAACTGGATTTTGGCTGATATATTATGAAAAATTAAATTATGGAAGAATAATAATGACAGTGGTATATAGGAATGTGTAGATATGTACTTGTAAATATGTAAATAATGTTTTGTTTATGTTGTGTTAATTGTTTCTTTGTTAAGTTGTTTACATGTGAAAAGACAATATATTTTAAATTTAAAAGAATCAATAAATTAAATAATATGAGAATGCTTAGTGGCAGATAAGAGTACATATGATTAGTTGATGGCAATATGGTATCCCATAAGAATATGAAAACAAGGGAGAGTTGAATATAAATGGTAACAAGCATACCATCTGTGTAAAAAGTCAGATGTATTTTGTTTCACAATATAGTCCATCATCTGACAAAATAGTCCATTGTGTGAAAGAATGGTAGAATATTTTACTGCAGGATTTGTTCATGAATGAGAGATGCACTTATATAGCCAAACTGGAAGCAAAGCTCTCTTCACCCAAGACTGGACTAGACAGTTAAGAGGAGAAGGTAAACACTTGCACCACACCACACTCAGCACATAGTCCCTCAAAACCTACACCACCAAAACACACACATAGAAACACAAAACACACACCTACATTCGCGGAGGCTCTCAGTAAAAACCTGCCCAAGCAACAGGGACCTCCAAAGCAGAAACACAAGCAACCTCCACCCCCCAACACAACCCAAATGACACATAGCCCACAAACTCAGTGTGCCACTCAACCACAACCCATAAGGCATAACAACGTACCCAACACTCTAGTCATAGGTGACTCTATAGTCAGGCACACTGATGTTCCACTCATCAGGCTAAACGAGGAGAAAGTTACTGTCAGCTGCCTGTCAGGTGCCAGGATCTGCCACATAATGCATGCACTCAGGTCACTCCACAACAAGTACAAATATGACTCTGTCATTGTCCATGTTGGTGTGAATGACCTGAGACGTACCTCCTTGGACTACATGAAAAGGGACATGGAGGAGCTGTCCGATCTTGTAGCCCAGGCAGGTATGACCCTAGCCCTGAGTAGCATCCTGCCATCACCCAGAATGATACCACAGTACAATGACAAAATGATTGACTTCAACAATTGGCTAAGCTTCTGGTGCTATTCTAAGGGGATCCAGTATCTGTCTGCCTGGGATGACATGATCAACAAGCCACGATGCTTTGCCAGAGATGGCCTGCACCTGTCGCCCCTGGGATTCCGGATACTGGCTAAGGCTCTAGCCACCCCTATACTGCCTTTTTTTAGGCAAGGTTCAAATGACAAATTCACCACCCTAACAGGTACAGGCAAGAAGAATCTGAGGGTATTGCTACTCAATGCTAGAAGTCTAAACCTCAAAATGCACTCTCTCGAGGCACTCCTTAAAATGGAGAACATCGACATCTGTGCAGTGACAGAGACCTGGTTCAAGGCTCCAAAGAGTACCCCTGCATTACCAGGCTATAATTCATACCACACCTTTCGGCCACCTAACCTGGACCGAAACACTAAAGGCGGAGGCGTGTCCATATTCATTAAGGATATCCACACCTCCAGGCTAGTTGCTCAGCATAATGCATCCAAGATTATCCAAGTGCAACTAACTCTGGGCAAGACCGAATCCAAATTGTAGCTTGCTACAGATCCCCACCATGCCCCAGGATTCCCACTCCTCATTTCTTAATACACTGGAAAATATTAGGGTACAACCTAACACCCTAATAATGGGCGATTTCAACTACCCTACCATTAACTGGGAAAACTACTCATGTATCAACTCTTGTGCTCAACGTTTTCTGGAATTCATAAATTCCAATGCCATGGATCAACTTATCCACACCCCCACCAGGGGCAGCAATATCCTAGACCTGGTTATTACCAACATGGGCAACCGGTGCTCCACACCAGAGGTCAATTCCTCATTGGTCAGATCCGACCATAAGCTAATCACCCTAGACATCCACATCCCCCCCTACCCCAGTAAAACATTTCTCCAAAGCCAACTTCACGCTTCTTAAGATGGAAGTGGCAAACTTCACGACACCCATGCTGACGGACAATAGAGGTATGACTGCTGAATCCTACACAAATGCACTTTGTAAGCACTTACATGAGTGCATGGATCATGCAATCCCTAACAGAACCACGATGCTATCCTCCAAAAAAAGGAAGCTAATCTGGTGGTCCCCTGCCATAAACAAACACTACAACAGAAGAAAGAAACTGTTGCAAAAAAGAGTAAAATCCCATGATTGGAGAAACTCCCTGGTCAGCTTTAGTAAGAAGCTGAGATCCCTCATAAAATCCTCCAAAGCTAGTTATGAAAACAAAATCGTCACTGACTCTAAAGACAACCAGAAAGCATTCTATAGCTATGTCCTAATAATGCTAAAATGCCCCAGTAAAGAAACCACCATAAAAAACTTCTCCAAAGCCAACTTCATGCTACTCAAGTCAGAAGTGACAAACTTCATGACACCCATACAGACGGGAACTGAAAGTTCAACTGCTGAATCCTACACTAAGGCACTGTACGAGCACATCCACTCATGCATGAATCGTGCCATCCCAAATAGAACCAAAATGCTCTTATCCAAAAAAAGGAAGCCAATCTGGTGGTCCCCTGCCATAAACAAACTTTACAACAAAAGGAAGAAACTTTTGCAGAAAAGAGGAAAATCTCAGGATGGAAAAAACTCCCTTACTAGCCTCAGTAAGAAACTGAGATGCCTCCAAAGCTAGTTACGAAAATAAAATTGCCAAAGATTCCAAAGACAACAACAAAGCATTCTATAACTATGTCAAGAATCTAAATGGCAATGCTCAGATCTGCTTTGAGCTAAAACAGAATGGCATTAAATATACTGATCCGAAGGATATTGCCAATATCCTGGCAGATCGATTCAGTGCCAACTTCACCCCCCTCTCACCCCCTAAATGGCCCATCTCAACACTGGAAGATTGCCAAATTCCAGTAATAACGGCCACACAGGTACAAAACGCACTCTCTAAAGCCAAGAATACAGCATCCATGGGACCAGATGACATCCCAGGCTGTGTACTACATGAACTACAATATGAACTGGCACCTCACCTAAGTGTCATGTTTAATCATAGCCTCACCTCAGGTTTTGTGCCCACTGAGTGGTGCAGAGCTACAGCTATCCCAATCCACAAGGGGGGATCCACCTTGGATCCCGGAAACTACCGTCCCATCAGTCTGACAAGCCTTATCTGCAAGGCCATGGAGCGTATTATCATGGAACTTATAAACAAAGACATTGGCAACCTTCAAACACTGGACCCCACCAAGTTTGGGTTTGTGAAGGGCCGATCTTGTCTCCTGAACCTGATTGACTTCTTTGAATCAGTCTCCAGAGCCATGGACAAGGGTAAGGTGGTCCACACAGCCTATCTAGACCTTGCCAAGGCCTTTGACACCATCCCCCACTCTGGAATCATAGATAAACTTACTAAGTTGGGCATTAATCCCTATGTTACCCAATGGGTTGCTAAATGGCTTACTGATAGAACCCACACTGTAAAAGTAGCCGACTCCAAATCCAGCTCCAGACAAGTGACAAGTGGAGTACCTCAGGGTTCAGTCCTGGGGCGCTCTTGTTTGGCATCTACTTCTCTGAAGTACAGGTCAACACTAAGGGACTCTGGCTAACAAAGTTTGCAGATGACTGCAAACTGGGAGCCATTATTGAATCCCCAAATGATGTGGATACTCTACAAAAGGGCCTTACAGAAACAGATGCTTGATGCCAGAGCCATGGGCTCAAGCTCAATGTCAAGAAATGTATTGTTATCCCCTTTGGGAAAAAACATGTATCCATGAATTACCATATAGGTGGCAGTACACTAAACACAGAAAGTGTGATAAGAGACTTAGGGACACAGGTGGACAGTGGTCTCACCTTCGATAACCACATCGCCACAACAGTCAGGAAATCCTTCTATGTGGCACACCTCATCACAAAGGGCTTTTCATCCAGAAAAAAGGAGGTCATTGTCCCACTGTACTCATCCCTCATTAGACCCATTATAGAATACAACGCCCCATTTGGTATGTACCTCTCAAGACATCTGCAACAACTGGAAAGGCCTCAGAAATACCTCACTAAAAGAATCACAGGCCTAAAGCAGATGTCCTACGCTGAACCCAGGGATCACATCAGTCGCCCTGTTAGACAGGGGTCCAGGAAAGTAAATAATGTGGGAAGAAATAGCCAGGGAATTGTTATGGCTAGGCTTGTATAGGCCCTAGGGCTGATAGCCTAGTACCAACCTATGAACCTATGTCAAGAATCTCAATGGCAACACTCAGATCTGCTCTGAGTTGCAGCACAATGGCACTAAATATACAGAACCAACGGATATTGCCAACATCCTGGCAGATAGGTTCAGTGCTAACTTTACCCCTCTGTCATCCCCTAAAGGGCCCATCTCTATACCAGAAGAATGCAAAGTTCCTGTAATCACGGCTGCACAGGTAAAAAATACACTATCCAAAGCCAAGAACACAGCATCCATGGGACCTGACGACATCCCAGGCTGTGTTCTACATGAACTACAGAACGAACTGGCACCCCACCTAAGTACCATGTTCAATCATAGCCTCACCTCAGACTATGTGCCCACTGAATGGCGCACAGCGATAGTTATCCTACTCCACAAAGGGGGAGCCACCACAGACCCCGGAAACTACCGCCCCATTAGCCTAATGAGCCTGGTCTGCAAGGCTATGGAGCGTATCATCATGGAACTTATAGATAATGACATTGGTAATCTCCAAACTCAGGACCCCACCCAGTTCGGGTTTGTAAAAGGCAGATCATGTCTCCTAAACCTGATAGACTTCTTTGAAGCAGTCACCAAAGCCGTAGATGAGGGTAAGGTGGTTCACACAGCCTATCTAGATCTCGCCAAGGCTTTTGACACCATCACCCACTCTGGAATTATAGATAAACTCACTAAACTAGGTATAAATCCCTATGTCACAAGATGGGTTGCCAACTGGCTCACTGACAGAACCCACACTGTGAAAGTATCAGACTCCAAATCCAGCTTCAGACCAGTGACAAGTGGAGTACCACAGGGTTCAGTCCTGGGTCCTCTCCTGTTTGGTATCTACTTCTCTGAAGTACAGGCCAACACAGAAGGTCTTTGGCTAATGAAGTTCGCAGATGACTGCAAACTAGGAGCCATAATCAAAACTCCAAAAGATGTGGACATCCTACAAAAGGGCCTTGCTGAGACAGATGCCTGGTGTCAAAGCCATGGCCTCAAGCTCAATGCCAAAAAGTGCATTGTCATTCTTTTGGTAAAAACTCAGTACCCATGAACTGCCACATAGGTGGTAGTCTACTTAACACCGAAAGTGTGGTAAGAGATCTTGGGACACAGGTGGACAGTAGTCTCTCCTTTGATAATCACATCGCCACAGTAGTCAGGAAATCCTTCTATGTGGCACACCTCATCACAAAAGATTTCTCATCCAGGAAAAAAGAGGTCATTGTTCCCCTCTACTCGTCACTCATTAGACCCATTATAGAGTACAATGCCCCTTTTGGTATGTACCTCACAAGACATCTACAACAACTGGAAAGGCCACAGAAATACCTCACAAAGAGGATTACCGGCCTCAAAGAGATGCCCTATGCAGACCGTCTCAAAAAACTGCAGCTTTACTCCATTGCATATCGCCTACTCAGAGGCGATCTCTGCCTAACACACAAAGCTATGTCAAACCCATTGCTTTTAGACATGCTCCACTTAAAGAAATCCCAATCCCTACGAGCTACACGCTCTAGGGACCTAAACCTCGTCACCACAATCAACAGAACATGCTGGAGGGATAGATTCCTGTCCCAGAGACTTCCCATACTCTGGAACAAACTACCTATCCATATCAAACAAAGCTCCTCATTAGCACTGTTCAAGAAAAATCTTGATGATTGGATGGGAGATAGGAAATTCACCCCGGGGATCACTTCTGTGGCTCTGCTCGACAGTGGCACAGGAAAATAATTTTCTTGGGTGGCGAAAGCCAGAGTACCTTTGGCTAGGCTTATATAGGCCCTAGGGCCATTAGCCTAGTACCTACCTATGAACCTATGAATTCTCTTAGTTAATTTTCAAATACCAATAGATAAGTATCAGATGGATATTATAATCTACAAGGACTATAGCTGATAGATAACTATAGGTTCATAGAGTAGTACTTGCTTAACTACCCTTTTGGGCCATTTTAAGCCTAGCCAATTACCCCAGCTGAGAATTAAGCCCTGCATCTTGTGTCTGCAAGGTAAACACTTTAACTATTATGCCAACCTTCCACCAAATTACATTAGTAGTTAGTGAATTTAAGTGGATAATTGGCATGAAATTCACTGTGGCTAGTCAATACAGCTATAATACAAAAGGAGTTTGTGGTATTTGTTGTACTTATTGTTTTGCATTGGGAAACAAAATCTTATCCTGTTTTACATTTAAACTGCAGAGATGAGTTAAAACACTTATTCTGTTATAAAGACATTCTATTTATTCTTAAATATAATCATTTAGAACTTAAATGTCTTAACCAGTAATGTAATTGGAATGTTTTACTTAATTGATTGCATTATTATTTCTGCTTTTTTATTAAACGTTGTTAGTTATTTGGACTATGCATATGTGCTTGTGGTTTGTGTGTTTGATTTTAATCCTCCCTGGAAGACTTGTGTGAAGTGCCACAAGAATAAAAAATGTGGTTTAGTGAATCTTTATCATTAGATTATTTATACAAATAAAAATATACTAAACCATTATGGATGGTAAATTCACTCACAGATAGTTTAGTTTATACAAGAGGGTGTAGCTAAAGTAAACAGTTTTTACCAGAAGTAAATAAATCCACCATAACTGATAGTCAGATAGTGTTTATGAGTATTATACACATATATATTTTTAAAAAGACATTTTGTGCCTCATTAATAACTCCTTTGTATAATCGTGCTAGTTGTTTCTGTGTCTGGTTTCAGTGTCATGAGTGTGTGTGTGTGGAGAGGCTTTACATATTGACTTTGCATGCATACTGTGATGAATGTAAGGTACACACTGACATTTAACACTCCTATATGTCTCATTCATAGTGTTATTTACATTGTTTGCCACTGTCACTTTTTCATTTTTAAATAATTAAGGTTTTAATGAAATAAGCAAAATTATTGTGGATGTTTCTGGACTCACTGCAACCTTGCTGCCTGGGTAAAGTCAGTAGTGTGATATATTATTGTTTTCAAATGTAGCTTACAGACCTGCAATAGTTGCAATGCTGTGTTGTTTATTTAAATCTGAGTTTCTAAATGGATCAGTTTGCATTTCTAATTACTGTTTACCATGCTAAAAGACTCTAGTTAATCAAATGTGTAGGTTTGGGGCTACTTTCAGAAGTAGAATTTAATGTTCATTATTGTACTATACATCTATTCTACATATATGGTACTACAGTAACTGCTTTGACTTTGAAAACAACTTGCTTATTCTAACATTTGCTTTCAAGTACAAAGAGAAACTAATCCCAGTTCCCAGTTATGCTAGAACTAAATATTAAACTATCTTTTGCCTGTTCACCTTAAGGTGTTTCCAGGTTGCACAGTATCCTAAAATGAGATAAGCTGTGTGTACATCTGTCCAATCTCATGTGTAACCTATCTACTTGTTCTCTTAACTCCACTCTTGGACATATTATATATACTGCTATGAGTTGATATCAAACCAGTGCAAAGAAAGAACAAGTTCTTTTTTATGTGGGCTTTTGGCCTAACCTATAAGTCGTAGCATATTTTAATCCTTGGAAGTATTACCATTCATCACCTTATTTTCATGTGTGCCTGCAACCTGAAAGCACCTCATTGAATTGCATTTTCATTTCTGCTTATGTATTCTGCTAATATATGTTTGGTAAAAAAGAAATACATATGACAGTGTGTTTTTATAGAACAATGGGCTGGTACTTTGGCACATGACAAAGACAGCATTGCATAGACTAACTTGTAAACAACAACTAGCTCATTCAACCAAAACTGATAGTGGATAATCCACACAACTGTCTACAGATAATAGAAAAGCTGAGGTGACCATAACTAAGACAAGCGTAGTAGTTTTCACCACAATGAATAGTTGGAGTGATGCAAAGAATACACTACAGTACCGCTAAGGATTTAATATAAATGGGATGGGGAGAAATGTAGCTGTGATGACAATGATGAGGAGGAAATGTAAGACTTTGCTAAAGAGCAAGAACATCAAATACAAATTAAACACTTGTCAGATGTAAAATCAGCAGCTCCACAGACATGAGGAGATTAAACCATTTTGGGCCTAGGTGATGCATGGAGGATGGGAAGCACAGGTGATATGGAATATTATGATGATATGCATGGGCAGTCCCATGTATGCTGAAGACCAGCTTATTATATCATGCCTTTTAAATAAGCATTAAATAAGCACAATTCATAAGAACTCTTGTTTCATACTTACTTGTACTCCAGAATCCCTATAACAACTAAATTGTCTATTCACTTTTTATACTTCTGACATCCTGTTGCCTGTCAAGAGCATCCTTTGTATATTGTCTCCTGCTATTCTGTAATAAACTTACTTTCCTGGAAGACATTTTACTATCTGCCACTAAAGTGTATATCTTATGGATGTGCACTGGCATTTTGTTTTTAAAGTGGCCATGTTGCCTCCTCTGACCCTACACTGAGCTATGCTGCATTGATGCCCAGCTTTTGCTGCATAAACTCAAACACCTATTTAGTTGCTAGTTTCATTGCAGTGTCACATATAGATTCATCGGTTCAGAGATAAGCACTAGGCTAACTGCCCTTTTGTGAGATTAACGAACAGGTTAAAAATGGATTTCAGTGGATTTATTCTGAAAATGTAAAATAAATATTCTGCATTTCAGTGTATAGAGTGCACTTAGTTTGAACTCTTGGCAAAAAACATATAGCTTGGCATTCATTGTTAATAAGACTCAGAAGTAAAATTTTTATCTCTTATAAACTGTGCAGCTTGTGAAATTTATATCTATAAGCAGGACAAGATGAACTCTTCTATGCAGCTGTGTCTCGTCAGTATGATACGCAAAGATAGGCCAAGGATGAAAGGAGTTATTCTCCAGGAACAGAATGTTTGAAATATGGAAAACAAACTGTCAGCAGGTCAGCTTCAAAAGAAAGACTTATTATTCTGGCAAATTCTCTAAACTGCTGATACAGCCAGAAAAAACACTATAAAGATTGGGACTTTTTCTTTTGTATCGGAAACTTTGATTTTCCTATCCTTACAGACTCTGATTATTCTAAGCTGAAGTACAGTTTTGTTATTTGTGTTTATCTTTCAGTGTTAAACTAGATGTCTACTTCGTAGGCAGAGTAAATGTCATAACTACAGAACTGATCTCAGTGTCTTCATTGAGTAAAGGTACAGATTAGGGAATACTGTAGTACAACTTTAAATTTTACAGTGGAGAGACCAGACCAGTCAAAACAACCAGGGAGCTGACCTGCAGAGGTGCCTCCCACAGTGCGACATTCCTGCACAGACTTTTTTTTTGGAGTCGACTCTTCTTTCCTAAAACTTTGTCCATTGATTGAAGGACAAACACTGCAGCACAGTACAGTGTAGTATGGTAATTCTTCAGACAGTTGGTGAGATACAGAGAGCAGGTCATACTGTCAGACTTTGCTTCACCAGCATCTAGTGAAAGACAGCAAAAAATCCTCCCACAACTGTTCTTCATGTCAAGACTGGCCACCTTGTACTGAACATTTGTGGTAAATATTTTCTTCTGTTTTTCTTTTAACAATGAATGCAGTACATGAAAATGCCAAGAAGTGCACTACGTATTTTACTGTTGATGTATCTGAATCATATGTAGATGCATAGAATTATTTAAATACATAGTATAATCAGCATGTTAGCACCTGTAAGTCTTTACTACGTAAGGCAGATGTGTCACAGAATGTACAGAAATGTGTTATTTAAATGTTGCTTTTTGCATGCTTTGTCATAAACGTATTGTACAAAATCTGAAACACAAGCAGGATAAAGTAATGCTTGAAGCACAGACAATGGTTCCTGTTTCTATATATCCTGTTGCAAAAGATTTATTAGAGGGTGATGTAGATGTCAAAGTTTGTACTTTACAGTCTGATTTTAAAGAGTGTAAAGACTGGATTGCTAAAGTTAGCAACCAGCAAGATCTTGACCTCATGGGTCACTTTCAGATTTACTGTGATAAATGAAATGCATCTGGTCAAATGCATGCTGACATTGCTAAATGTACAAAATAATTTTCTCAGCTTTTGAAAGTCTCACAGACTAAAATTAAGACCTTTATATTAAACAAAGCAGTAAAGCTATTAGTATAATAGATGGGTTAATGAATAAAATTGTCCATTTGCAAGAAAAATATGACAAGCAACTGGCTGACACACAGCATGACCTTATTGTTGCAAGGGAGGAGATTAACACATTGCAAGCTCAAGTAGAGACACAGGAATCTGAGGCTAGTAGAGCAGCAGATTTAGCTAATCAAGATATTTTAAGATTACAAGCCTTGTTAGAAAAATATCAGTCTAAAGCACTAAAAACTGCTGTTACCAGTCCTGTCATAGCCTCAGCTGTTTTTTCTGCAGAAGTTTATCATCAGTCTAGGATGTTAGAAACTCTCCCTAAGTGGAATGAACAGAAGGGTATTTTTAATAACATGATTACTTTTGAAGCTTGGGTTCTTAAAACTGTAGGCACTGTATGCAATGATACACTTGAGCGTTGCTTCTTGAATTTTATTTCTCAGCATTTCATGGCTTATATACAGCAAAAGTGGCATAAAACCACTGCACATTACAAAACAGATAAGAACAGAGACAAGGTTCATGGTGAACTGACAAAAAGATTTAATAAACTTCTAAGACAGTCAGAGTGAGTTCAAAAAGTTCAGACAACATATGCAAACACTTTTTCAGAAGTGCATAAGAGCTTTAAAGTCAGCAGAGTAGAGTACTGAAAAATATAATCTGGTTTGTAAAGAGTTAAAGCAACAGCAGTTAACTACGCTGATAACAAATAATTTACGACATACTATTTTACCTTTCGAAAATGGTTAAGGGTACACAGCACAAACTTTCATTCAGTTACAGCAAGGCACTTAAATAGTGAGAACAAAACAAACCAAATGAGAGTAGTTAAACGCAGTAAACACATGACTGACATGCATGTATTTTCTTTTCACCTAAAGTGTAGCAAAAGGCACACAACAGCAAATGTAAGTCATGTAAATATATTTGTTTTAAGCATGTGTTAGTTAAGTCAATATCTCTTTTATTTCTTGCAATATTTTGTAAAAATAATCAAATCAAAAAGCAAATGTGTAAGACCAAAGTGTCACAGTCTAGGTAACAGCCAAAGGGCAAGCATACATTCAATTCTCACAACACAAAGCAAATAAACAATACTGCAATAAAATGATGTATACTACAAGGGAAAGAGTATGCTTTCAATTTTACACTAACTGTGTCTGAAACAAAAGAACAGCATTTAGCTAAAGTGATACAGGTCCTTCAAACACTGCAGGAGGCAGGGTTTAAGGTTAAAAGTGAAAAAGTACAATTCATGTCATAACATGCTTTCTAGCCAAAATGAATTACCCTTTCTGGAGTGAAGACCAAAGGAAAATATGGCTTTTTGTGATTTAAAGGCAGCATTGGCCAAGGCTACAGAATTAGTAGCTCTAAGTCTAACACGTCCATTTGTGTTACAGGCAGCAGCTGGACCCAACACACTCTCTGTTGTGCTTTTACAGGAGTGGCCTCAGGGCTCTGATGCTAAAATGGAAAAGACTTTATGCCCCATTACATTCTTCAGTAGAAAGTTAACACATGTTGAGAGGGGATATCACCCATGCATTCAGCAACCTTTGCCCATTTATTGGGGTTTAAAACAAACTGAATACTTAACAGCTTTTTCCAAAGACATTATAGTAGAGACACCACATTATTCCATACATGCTTTGGTAAATAAGAGTCAGTTAAATAAACTGATTGATGACATCAGTCAAGCAGTGTTTGCAAAATTGTTGGTATTATTTAGTGTCAAGAAAGTTACAATAAAGGCAGGAAAGAAGTATTACTTGTATAACTTCATGAAATATGAAGGAAAATCTTTTCAGACAGTGCATACGTAGTTAATTCTCTGCTGCTGCACATGTCTACATGGGCAAGGAGAGGGTTAGTTGATAATATGGGCAAACCACTCAAGCATGCTTCTGTGTTACAAACTATTTAGAATTTGGTTCATAGTCAGTCCCTTGTGGGTTGTTACAGTAAAAGCTCATCAAAAAGCTAGAAATGAAATCTTTCAGTTAAATAACTATGCTGATCAGATGACAAACAAGGCAGCCAAGGAAAAAATGCAATTGTATCCTACAGAACACCTTTCTGGTGTACCAGATAAAGCCACTGCAGTACATGCCATACAGACATTTTCAGCTCAAAATTTGCAGTATGATTTGCTGCAATCCAAACTAAGTTTGGACTGCAGAAAGAGTTACAAAAATGTACTCTTATAGGAGAAAGTCCAGGGCAATATTATGCAAAATGTTTTGAAGACGGTTCTAGTCTTCCTTATATACCATACCAACAGGCACGACAGTTAGTGAAATTTAATCATCAGGTACTGGGACATTTGGGTACACAAAAGTTATGGCCCATTGTAAAGAACAAGTACTGGCATCCACAGTTAAAGAAAATCTGCAATTTAGTGCATGCTGAATGCTTAATATGTTTGCAGGTTAATGCTCAATTGAAAAAGCCACAGTTACTTAGGGTAACTCCAGCAGATGGACCTTAGTATGCCATCCAAATTGACTTTGCAGGTCCATTACCCCCAGCAAAAGGTGGGTATAGGTATCTTTTAGTGATAGTTGATGTTTTCTCAAAATGGGTAATCCTACTGTTAGTACAAACAGACCATTATTAGAAATTGCACAGCATCAGTAATGGTTAAAAGATATTTCTGATTTGTGTCAAAGCCTATCAGAAATGCAAGCATTCAAATTACGGTCAAAGGATCCTGTTATGCCAGAAGAAAACCTTCCCTCTGGGACACAGGTCTTAGTCAAGACGTTCCAAATGGACAGTCCATGGGATAGTAATTGGCAGGGACCCTTTGAAATAATTGCTCAGTTAGGACCTTTAGTGTACAAAGTTAAAGGGGGAAAAAAAAGCAAAATGATTCTTGTTCACAGAGATCAGTTGAAAGTCATTAAGTGACTTCATGTTTTGTGGGGGGTTTTGCAGACACACTGCAAATGCCAAGTCTGAAACAGTTGAAAAAGCAAAACAACTTTTCAGATTAATACCTCTCACGTGGAGAGGTTATAGTATTGTACATAATGAATATTTGGTTTGTTATTGTACTGATTGTGCTCATTGGAGCCCTTGGAATAGAGTGTCAAACAAAAAAAATGCCAGTTTGGAAAATAAACAAGGACAACAATACTCTAAAGTCAGGTTGGTGTGAATGCTCAAAAATAAATCTTTCTTGTGGGCAAAGACAGCAGGAAAATTTTACTTGTCCGTCCAATGCTAATTGTACGTTTGGGCATATAATATTTCCCAGTAATGCTACCTTTTGGTCTGCGATTATGAGTCATTATTATATTTGACCAAATAGTCCTAATGTAACTCTTGAATTTGATTCCAAAAGTTTCTATTAAATGTTGTCAATTTCCTATATTTTATTTGGAGAAAGGAAAAAACTCAAAGAAATATCCACCATCAACACAATGGCTAGTCTTCACTTACGTGAAGAAATGTGGAAATCATACCATACAGGAAATTAGTATTCCTCCCAACAACACAAAAGTGAAAATAAATTTTACTACTGGAGTTTCTGTAATAAGTACTAATACCACAGTCATTACAGGCAGCATACATTGGGCTTATGTTCGATCATTATTAACAGGTAAACCTATCTCTGTTCATATAGACCATTTGGTTAAAATCCCTTCTACCTGTAAAAAGGTAGGCAGACAGTATCAAAAGGTTGTAGTACATTTTAACATTACATTCCCATACACAGGCAAATGCCAATACAAAAGAGTTTGGTATAATAATCTGCTAGGAGGCTTAGGCACAAGCATTGAATTTATTAATGCAGCTGACATTGAAATTCTAACTAATCGTTTAAAAGTAGTGGGGGTAGATATCTCTCAGATTTGCAAGCATCTTGGAATCCAGAGATATGGGCAATTATGATGCTTTGCAACTACATCAGTTGAACTTTGATGGTAATATGACAATTTTTGTAAATTGGACAAAATGCACTGTGCAATCTTTGTGTGTGGAAATTCAAAAAAATAATGTACAAATTGAACTGATGTTACAAAATGAAAATGTTTGGCGACAATTGTTTAACAAATGGATACCTGATACAGATTGGATTAAGCTATTTACTGAAGTAACATATTGCACTCCACACTATTGCGTAGGGCAATTCTCACATTATAATGTTACTGATACCACTGTTATGTGTCAATTTACGGTATTACCTATGATATTTCTCATACCAGAAGGCTATGAGTATTAGTTGCCACAATTTGAAGGTAATCATATAGATATGAGGGAAAAACACATAAAATTGAGTATTGTACACAGGTTCCAAATGGATTAATTTGTGGACAGCATTTGCCTGTCTATGAACCATGCTTATTGCAGCATTCTGTTAATTTATGCAAATAGACCATTATGCCTTCTTCTTTTCAAATGTTTATAGAAGTAGCTCCTCAGCATATTTGTCTGGTTACAGATCAACATGTAGGTCATAATATAAAATTACCTTTTGTAGGATGTTTATCATATGTTGATTTCCTTAAATGGAATAATCAGAATACTGAAACCATAGAAGTGAATACTTCCAAAAATTGGAATTATAACTTAATACAGCTTTCCAATATATCTGTATCTTAGGATAATTTAAAAGAAAAAACATAATGAACAATACTAAGATTCTCAGAGAGTACTTGGAAAAAAGAAATAAAAGTATTCTGTATCATGAAGCATTAAGCATCATTGCAAAAGATAAATTACTTAGCTTGGCTGAAAAAAACAAAAAAGATACTGCTCACAAATGGTGGGATATCTTTACTGGTTGGTCAAAATCAGGAAAAAACTGTTAAGTTGGTTGATACATCCTGTATTAGTAGTGTTAGGCATTATAGTCATATTAACTATTTGGAATTGTTATCTAAGCTGCCATTTATGGAAAACGTATAGAATCCAACAAATCATGATGGTTAGCCTAGATAAATTGGAAAAGGTTTCAATGTGTACAACTGAAGTCGAAAATAGACAGTCATTTTCCGCTTTTTAATTAAAGAGTGAATTGTGAGAGTAACAAGCAGGTTAAAAATAGATTTCAGTGGATTTATTCTGAAAATGTAAAATAAATATTCTGCATTTCAGTGTATAGAGTGCACTTAGTTTGAACTCTTAGCAAAAAACATATAGTTTGGCATTCATTGTTAATAAATGTTTTATCTTTTATAAACTGTGCAGCTTGTAAAATTTATTATCTACAAGCAGGACAAGATTAACTGTTGTATGCAGCTGTGTCTCGTCAATATGATATGCAAGATAGGCCAAGGACGAAATGAGTTATTCTTCAGGAGCAGAATGTTTGAAATATGGAAAATAAACTGTCAGCAGACCAGCTTCAAAAGAAAGACTTATTATTCTGGCAAATTCTCTAAACTACTGATACTAGGCAGAAAAGACACTATAAAGATTGGGACTTTTTCTTTTGTATTGGAGACTGATTTTCCTATCCTTCCAGATCTGATGCTGTAAGCTGAAGTACAGCTTTGTTATTTGTGCATATCTTTCATTGTTAAACTAGATGTCTACTTCGTATGCAGAGAAAATGTCATAACAGCAGAACTGATCTCAGTGTTTTCATTGAGTAAAGGTACAGACTACCTAAATAGTGTAGTGCAAATTTAAATTTTACACTTGTGAGACATTTTAAGCCTAGCCAACTTCCCTTTTTGTGCTCAAATTAACCTATCCCATTTAGTTAGACATTGACCTTACCCTTCTCATGGTTGATAATTATATATTATCCCTAAAATAACTGGGATCATACCATAGATATTCTGAGGAGAACCTATACATGGGATAAAGTATTTAGGAGCTGACTGTCCATCAGTAGTACAGGAGCAGTCCTGTGGTAAATTTTCTGTTTCCCATCCATATATCCAAGTTGTGCTTGAATAAGGACAGGGATGACCTTTATTTTATATGGGTGGGGAGTCTGTTGCAGAGCAGCAATATCCTCTGTGAGTTATACCTGCCCCTCCAAACCATTCTGTTGATGTTGCAGATGAGGTTTATATCTCTAGACTGAGTATTTCTGATACCATTTAATTTGCTGATGTGTAGGAAATCCTTCAGTATAGGGTTAGAGGATTCCTTGTATGCCAGGCACAGGTCACCTCTTAAAAGTCTGTAGGATACCAAGTATAATGACAGGTGTTTGAGTCTATCCATGTAGAACTTGCTGTTTAGACCTTGCATCCTATTAGTAAGGTATCTCTGTGGGCATTCCAGTTGTTACCTGTATCCGGACAGACACATGCCAAAGGGAGCATTACATTTAATGACTGGCTTAATGAGGCCTGAATAAAGGAGGACATTGACATCCCTAGATCTAAATACAATCCCTTTGTTTATAACCTGTACAAAATAGAAGGGCCTTCTCATAACTATTGACACATGTTGGCTGAAAGTTAGGTCACTGTCCACATTAATTCCCAAATCTTAAGGGCGTATTATCAGTGTGGTAGTTTCATGGGGTAAATGACTTCACAAAGGATACAGTAATACAGTTTTTGAAAATTTGTTTCAGTTCATGATTTTGCCTCCAGTTATTTATTTGTGGCAAACCTTCCTTCAATATGGCTAAGTCGTTTGAGAATTCAATGACTGCTCCAAGCTTGCAGTCACCTGCAAACTTAGACAGAGAGACCACTTTGGTACTGCTTTTTACTTCAGAAAAGTAGGTGCCAAATAGGAGAGATCCCAGCACAGAACCCTGGGGAATTCCACTGGTGACTGGTCTCTTTGTGGGAGTAACTTCCCACATTTTGATTTCCTGCATCATATCTGTGAACTATTTATCAATCCTGTGGGAAACTTAGGAGTCTATTCCCAATTTGTTTAGCTTTTCTACTATGCCTGAGTGGAAACTGTGTCAAAAGCTTTGGCCAGGTCAAGGTATGCGATGTATACCATTTTGCCTTCATCCACTGCTTTGATGACTCTTTCAAAAAGTCAGGTTGAGGAAACATAACCTTCCCTTGATAAATCCAAACTGAAATGGATCCAGTGTATTGAGGTTCCCTATGTCCTGACTGAGTAGTTCCATGATAAGTCTTTCCATGGCTTTGCATATGGGGCTGGTCAGACTTATTAATCTGTAATTGCCTGGGTCTGTGGAAGGTCCTCCCTTATGCAGGGGAATGACTGTAGCTGTTCTTCATTCACTTGGTACAAAATCTGTGTGGAGGCTGAGACTGAACAGTGTTGTTACTTGTGTAGCTGAATCATGTTTCATGATGTTTAAGATACATTCAGAGTTATTGTCAGGATCCACTGAAGCAGTGTTTTCAGGTTTAAATCGCACTTTTAAGACTTGGTCATATGTAATAGCTGGATGGGAGCAAATTTCAGGTATCTTTAGGGACAGATGGAGGGGAGAAAGGGGTAAAGGTAGAGCTAAATTTATTGGCCTGTAGGTTTGTTATACCTTCAGCCTCAGTGTAGATAACATTGTTCACAATCATCTCAACTTTTACTTTTCTGATCTGGGATGCTAGTGCAGCACCTTGTATACTCAGTTGTTAGGTGCCTTCATCTCCATGATTGCTGTGTTTATTTGTTGTAGTTTCTGCTTATAAACATCTCCTTTTCTTTACTCACTGTCCATGTGAATGCTAAATCATACAGTGTTGTGGCTATACATTTCTTTTCCAGGTCCTCTTAATTTCTCACACCTCAACCCCATGTGTAAAAATTGGAAAAAGGGGGTTGTGAATGGATGTATGGATTTGCCATCTAATCTTTCCTGAAGTTTTTTGTTCTTTTGACAGTCATGTGCCATACGTTTATACACTGTTTTTCCTCATTCTGAATGTTCAGTTATAGATGATTTTTTGCCCTTCTTTCAGTTATAGAGAACTGATTCCATGTAATCAAAAGAACAGAAGGACTATCTATAAAGTCGGTGATATTAAACTTTGTTTCTTCTGTTCACTCCCCATGAAAGTGGATTCCTTTTGGTATCTCAGGCACCCTCTACATGAACCTTCTTAGGACTTTATATAAAAATGCAACTGATTTTTTATAGAAATACAACAAAGATGAGAAATGTGCAAAAAAAAAGTGAATAAAAATCGCAGCTACAATTTTCTATAAAATGCAGTAGATATGTAAAACATAAAATATTGTTGGAAAAATGTTAATAAAACTGCCACAGGATATAATAGTGATTTTGCTATGGAGCTTTAGTTAACTGTTAATTGTAAACTGTGAAGGAATCAGTAACTTTGTTTCTGTTGAGGATGTGAATACTCATTCCCCCAAGCTCTATGGGCTACATCTTGTTACTTAAAGCATTACTTTATGTAGCTAAACCAGTCATTTCCAGTTACCTAAGGTATTATACCATTCATCTTGGTTTTATTGTTTAAATTTAAATTTTGATTGACAAGGAATGTAGGGTCTATATTAGAACATCGAAGTTTCAGAACTTCGAATGTTCTAATATCGAGCCCTAATAAGCGACAGCTGAAAATAATGAAGTTTCAGAAAAACAAATTATTTCCTAGGGAAAGAATTTGGTTATCCATTCCTGTCACTTCTCTATTTTCAGCTATGTGGTGGAAAGTTAGGGGTCGGGTTCAGGTAAGTGTGCGATTGTGTGGACGTGAGGGTTAGGGCAGGTTAGGTGAGTTAGGGTTAGGGCGCAGGTCAGGTAAGTGTGCAAATGTGTGGACGTGAGGTTTATGGTGGGGTAAGTGAGTTAGGGTTAGGGCGCAGGTGAGGTGTGTGTGCGATAGTGACGGACCTTAGGGTTAGGGCTTGGGCTAAGGTAAGTGGGTAGATAGTGGTATATGTACAGTTTAGTGTAGGTTTAGATGTAAGATTTTAGGTGTATGTGTGTGGATTGCTGTTTGTTTGGTGTGTTTGTGTTGTGTGTATGTGTTTTCTGAATTTTCGATGTTATCAGTTTTCAGTTACTAGGGGTCGATATTAGAACATTCGAAGTTCTGAAACTTCGATGTTCTAATATAGACCTGGAATGTACAGTGTAATCTGATTCACTGAAGGGGAAATAGAGTTGGAAGATGCTGACTTTATACCTCCCAGTGTTTCACTCTTAAACATCCCTCCAGAGGTCAGGTGGAAGGATCTTCTTCCTGGGAACCCAGATCAGAGCCCTTTTTTGAAAAAATGGGGAAAATTCTTAATTATTGTTCAGCTCTGCTTGAATTTGTTCTCTCAAGACTGTATATCTTTCTTATAGAGTAAGCTCCTTTTTGTTATTTGCATACAATGTCCTGCACTTTTTAAATAGTGGTCAATATGAGCTAGTAACTCTTTCAGCCAGAAGTTAGGAAATAGCAAACTGAATAAATAGCATGTATTCTCATATAAGCCATCTATCTGTTGAAACACTCTATTTGATATTGTTTGTATAAATGTTTACATTATCTGTATATGTAATGTATTTACGTATTTATTTATTTATTTATTTATTGATTGCTTTTTTGTTTACCAGAATGGTCTGATTGGGCAGTTAGGTCCATTTTCAGAGAACTGGGGAGAAAAGCTCCATTAGAGTTACAAACAAATTACAATAATTACACATAATTTACAGAGGAAAAAATAATCAGTTTCTTAACAGTAGAAATGGGGTTTTAGAATCATCCAATGGGTAATACAATCAAGACAGATTTTAATATAATTTGATTTCTGTAGAAGTGTTATAAAATAATAAACAGGTTGCATTTACATATACAGCAATATACACATTTCATTTACAAATGAGAAATGAAAAGCCGTATACAATTATAAATATAGATAGGATTTATTTACATTTACAGGATAAGTTAGGACATCTGAAAATTTAAGGGTTGGTGACAGTCTAGAGATCTGACAGAGAGAGAGACAGAGAGAGAGAGAGAAAGAGAGTCAGTCAGGGTGTGAACAAGTACAGAGCCAGGATGACTCTAAGTGCTGTTTTAGGTTTGTAAAATTGTATTAGTCATATTGGTTTTCGTAAACTGCACAGCCTTGAGGCTGGCTATCTATTTATTCCTACCAGTGATATATTACTGTTGGTATCCACTTTCAGTAAAAAAAAAATATTCAGTTACAACAAACATCGGATTTTTTTTTTTAGTTAATTTTGCTTATTTCCTAAGGGCAGTACATCAGTTGGTAATCTGTTGTGCACTAGGATGTTGTGGCCACTGGCAGGATGAATGTGTGTGTGTGTGTGTGTGTGTGTGTGTGTGTGTGTGTGTGTGTGTGTGTGTGTGTGTGTGTGTGTGTGTGTGTGTGTGTGTGTGTGTGTGTGTGTGTGTGTGTGTGTGTGTGTGTGTGTGTGTGTGTGTGTGTGCAATAGTTTGTTCAAATACATTTACTGTAAATAGCCTACCACTGATAAGTACTGAATTCATGCTGTACTGCTGTACACTATGTCCAAACTTCACTTATTTATATTGACTTATATTCATAAATGTTTATAGATTATTTTGTTATTTTTATTGTTGTTTTCTATATTTACTGTCATACAATTCAGTGGATCACCTGTACTTCACTTACTGAGAGCAACAGTACACATCAAAGGATTGTATATCCTACCCATCATATACCTCATGGCTTGATATTCAAGATAAATGCACAACCTGTTTAGTACTGTTATATAAAGCAATGGGAGAATAAGTTTGTGTTTTTTTTTCATATGGGATTCAAAATAGATGTTTTTATATTCATTTTAAGTAACAGTATAGATTTCAGGTATCAGAACATAGAAGTCATACTTTTATATGAATTGCAGACCTTCCCAAGCACATTACAAGCATACACATACAACAGCTTTTGGATCACAATTTTAAGTTAGGAAACCCCTAGTTTTAAAATCACTGTTGTATGAAGGTCATCAGTAAAGATCTTATATTTTTACATAGTTTTCATAAAGATTTGATATTTGTCGCAGTGTTTTTGCACTTAATAGTACACTTAGTTTAAGCACATTTTTTGACTTGAGCTTAAATAAATACTTTTCTCAAAATACAGTTCACCAAAAGAAAAGGTGACTTGGGAAACACCAAAAAATGGTATTTTCTACAAGAGGCTACAATCATCTTGCACATACACCCATAATTAAATAACTACTCTTGCTTTGTCTCCAAACTGTCCAACATGAGCTGACCCTCTAATATATGATTTCCTAATCTATCCCATCCTAGTCACACGATTGCAAATCTTAACATCTTTAACTTTCATCCACATCAAGCTCTGACTCTTTTTGTCAATGCCACTGTCTCAACCCCATATACCATAGCTGGTAGGCACCCTGTCATATGCTTTCTCCAAGTCTACAAAGACGCAATGCAACTCTTCTGACCTTCTCTGTATTTCTCCATCAACACTCTCTCTCAAAACATTGCATCTGTCTTTCCTGGCTTTCTGGCATTGTAAATAACTACCTATGAGACTATTATATTTAAATGAAAAAATAATATTTGTAAATTAAAGTAATCCCAGACTGAAACAGTTGCTGTCATTTGAAGGGAACAGTATTCACCAAACTGTGAAATGACAAACCATGCTCAACAAACTATCTGCCGTCCGTAATTAAGCATGTGGTTCATGGGTAAGTACTAGGATAGCTGACCTCATGGGCCATGTTAAACCTAGCCAATTTCCTTCAAAGGTGATATTCCAACCTTGTATCTTGTGTCTGTGAGTTAAACACCTCAACCGTTATGCCAACCCCTCCCCCATTGGGCTTTCCAAATAAAGTGTCATGTGTCTGTCCATTTTGTTCTGCAGTAATGTGCACTTTGCTGCATCAATTATTGCAGTGACCAGATGCATGATGCTCTGTACTCAGTCTAAAAATCAGCTGTCTAGGATTTATCAAGCACAACAAAAAAGCTCACCAGAATAAAGGTGCGGTAGTAGCAATAAACAGCAATCCAAACAAAACGACTGGCGCCAACATGAGACAACAACCAATTTAATAGTAAAACAATAAATCAAGCAGCAAAGCTTTCAGGTATCCAGTACCCTTCTTCAGTGCTAATAACAAGCAGCAAAAACAACACTCATTTTATAAATTGCCAATTAATTACAACTCTAATCACACAGCCAATAAGAGTAACCATTCAATTAATGTAATACAAAAGAAGCAATTTGGGAAAGAACATTTTTCTATTAAAAAATTGTTAAACATTATTATAATATACAACAACAGTTCATGTGAACCCTGTTTAAAAATAATTATCTAAACATTCATTTGCTTTAGCGTTAATACTGGTTTAACTGAAACCATTTGTTTAATACCTGGTGGATATTCAGCTTGCAAACGTAAAATCCAATTATATTCCTTATTTTCTAATTTTGAATTTAAATCACCCCTTCTTATAGATCTAGTCATAGTCTCAATGACCCTAAATTTAAGGTTATGAGCAGGATTTTCAGATACATGTTTAGCCAATGAATTAGTCAGAGCACCCTTCTTATGTCTGAGTTGTGTTCTATAATTCTATGCTTTAGGCATCCTGTTGACTTACCCACATAAAAACATGCACATTTTATACATGTAGCTAAGTATATTATATTGCTACTATTACATGTGGCAGAACATCTAAAGGTAAAAGTAACATTAGTCCCAGGGTATACAAATATGTTATTCTTCTCAATATACATGCAACAACAACAATTAAAACAAGCAAGGTGCCTTGTTTAGCCCACCTGTTCTGATTTTTTTCTTGCATATCCTTACAGCTTAATCTGGTTTTGAGATTTGAACAATTTCTATATGTGAATAGTGGCCTCTCATTAATGATTTTATTAAATTCAGGTAATACCTAAGAATACCCCAGTTGTTTGTGACTATTTTTCTAATACCATCACTACATCTACTATATGAGGTCATATAGCAAACATCATTGGTACAGCTGTTACTAACACCATTATCATTATCATATAAGGTTTCATTAAAATATGGCTGAGCAGACAATGGTCTATTAGCCAATACTACGTCTTTAGCATCTTTTAACATTTCATTCTCATACCCTCTCTGTCTAAGAGTCTAGAGTTTGATCAGTCTGTTTAATGCAGTCTAGATCATTACTATTTAGTCTGCTCGTATGTGTCACTTGAGCTTTAACAATACCCTTATATATATATATGGGAGGGGGGGGTGCATACTTCTTCTATGCAAATATTTATTCTTCTGAACATCTTTCTTGAAAACTGATGTTTGTATTTGTAACCCCTCATACCTGATGTTAACATCCAAAAACTCCATTACTTCAGATGAATAGTGCATAGAAAATTTGAAAAACCTGGTTGTATTATTTAGAAAATAAGGAATATAATTGGATTTTATGTTTACAAGCTGAATATCCACCAGGTATTAATCAAATGGTTTCAGTTAAACTGGTATTAAAGCTAAAGCAAATTAATGTTTAGATCATTTTTAAACAGGGTTCACATGAACTGTTGTTGTATTTTAATAATGTTTAACAATATTTAATACAATGTTCTTTCTCAAATTGCTTCATTTGTATTACATTAATTGAATGGTTACTCTTATTGGCTGTGTGATTAGAGTTGTAATTAATTGGCAAGTTAAATGAGTGATGTTTTTGCTGCTTGTTATTAGCACTGAAGAAGGATACTGGATACCTGAAAGCTTTGCTGCTTGATTTATTGTTTTACTATTAAACTGGTTGCTGTCTCACGATGGTGCCAGTCGTTTTGTTAGGATCTAACTATAGCATGTATTAAGCACCTACAATTTTGATCTCCAGATGGATATCATACTTGATAACACTTGTATTAAGCACCAGTAGATGCACTACATTTTTGTGATCTGTAACTGAAGTCTCAGTGTAGTACTGTTCAACAGCCTGTCTTTTCCAGCAGCCTGCTAATTTCGTTACGGTTCAAGTAATGGGGAAAGTGGAAATGTCCCATTCCGCAATGTGCTATGACCTCAGATTTATATTATAAAAATAAGACGTGTATGGGGCCAAAGCCATCCACACTTAAGAGATGCAGGGGCTTGTTCCCCCCCAAAAAATATGGTTCAGTTGAATTTTGTTTTTCATTTTGATATAATTTGTTTATTACTTTGTTTAAGTGTAGTTTGCTGATTTGTCAGTTTGTCAAACTGCAGACATATTGGCTCAGTTTTACTGGTTTGCCATTTGCTCATTTTTTTTTCACCAGATTGATAGGTTTCCATTAAATGGGCGGCCTCGGTGGTGCAGCGGTTAGTATTGCCACCTCACAGCAAAAGGTTCTACGGTTCAATCCTCGGGTGGGGTGCCTTCTGTGCGGAGTCTGCATGTCCTCCCTGTGGTCACGTGGCTTTCCTCCAGGTGCTCTGGTTTCCTCCCACATCCCAAAGACGTGCTGTAAGTGGACTGGACACTCTAAATTGGCCCTAGGCGTGAGTGTGTGCATCGTCTGTGGAAGGTTGGGCACCGGGCTGGCAACTCGACACTGTAAAACTCCACTGCCAATCATGAGCAGACAGGTGATCCACTGTGGCGACCCCTAACCAGGAAAAGCCAAAAGAAGAAGAAGAAGATAGGTTTCCATTAAATACTGGATGACTCTATAATGATTTTTCATGTCAGAGACATTCATAGGCTTTGAAAGAATATTTTAATAACCAGGAGCCTTAACAAGTATACATTTTAATGTTTCTGTCATTCTTGTGCTGCTAAAACAGTGCGCACATTCCTCAAGGAGGATGCGACTTAATGTCGTTGACAGCTGCATAAGAGAGTTGAGCACTATCCTGTAAGGACTTGCTTGAATCTACTGTTGGAAAACCTGCAGTTCCAGCACCAAACTGAAACCTTACTGATATTCTGAGTCCAAATAAAAGTTCTGTTCTTGTGTTGCTGCCTATTATTTAGGCCAGTAATAACTGAAAGACATCCACGACTATACTCCCCTGATCAAGAGGAACTATTAGTCTACTGAGTTCTTTTTATTGTAGATGTTAATTTTTATATTGTTTTTACATTTATTATTATATTGCAAAATTAGGTTTCTTGGTTCAGTCCACCAACCTATAGAAAATAAAATAAAGAGTTCAGAGAACAGGACCTTTAACAGTCAACCTTGGATATAGTGTTTAAAATTTCAATATTTTTTCCTATTTAGAATGTTTTGTAAGTATGGGTTCCTTAGTAACCAAGCACCTAATTATTTATTTATTGAATTTTAGAAGAGATACAGAGGTGATTTTACTTAAAGAGTCATGAAGGGGACAAAACCAAGCCAAAAGACATGTGATATAAGTAGAATCAAGGAAATGAGTGCATGCAAAAGTGACATCATACATGAGACTAAACTGTGCTTGAAATCAAATGTGACAACAAGACTATGCTTCAGTAACTTGGTGCTAAGATATATATGCAGAAGCTGTAAAAACTGTATAAGATAATAAACTCACAGCATTTATAGATAACAGCTGGATGCTTCTTCTTCAACATAGCCATCGTGTCTTAAAGAACTGCTTTGAAAACAGAGTCCCAAGATATTAAGTTAGTTTGCAGTGGCTAATGAAGCTCAGCAAAGGTCATGCAAACAAGCCTCTTTTATTTTTAGTTCCATTAAATATGTACTGCATTTAATTATTAGGAATGTAAGTTGTGCCAAGAATAAGTAAAGATCTGAACACATTATTTGAAGAAAGTAGAAGTTCAGCATATTACATTACAGAGCCAGTGAAAAAATAATATCAACCTTATCAGGATGGTCACATTTTCAGCTACTTAACTGAATACTGCATTAGATTTTCACCATCTATGACAATTATCTTAACATAATTTAAAGCCATTTAAAGGCATGTTTTCTACTTTCTGTTCACTTATACTCTGTGGATTTTTATCACCTGTCCTGCAAAGAAATACTCCTTAGCATCTGCCTTTAAAAAGCTTTTAAAGTTGTATTGATTATGTCCCCTTCTTTCACTTCTGCTTTTTTCACCTTGATTTCTAAACCATTACCCTACCCCAAGTACATTATATGTCCATATTATATCTTCATTCTACTGCAGTGGTGGTGTCCCCTTCTTTCACTTCTGCTTTTTTCACCTTGATTTCTAAACCATTACCCTACCCCAAGTACATTATATGTCCATATTATATCTTCATTCTACTGCGGTGGTGGTGCTGCAGTAGTGCTGTCGTCTGACAGTAAGATGTTGTCCCGTTCGATTCTCAGCTAGAGCGTCTTCTGTCTGGAGACATGCGTGAATGGGCGTACCTTCGTTGAAGGTTGTGCATCAGGGCTGGCAACTTGGCATGTAAAAATCTACTGCCAATCATTAGCGGACCAGAGTTCCGCTGTGGCGACCCCTAACCAGGAAAAGCCGAAAGACACAACAACAACATTATATCTTCATTCTACATTCTTTGATCCATTAGTTTTTCTTTGTAATCTCTTTGTGTAACTTCACTAAAGCAGTTAGTGATTCCTTTCTGCACCACCCAGTTACATCCATTTTGTTCACCCTAAAGGGTCCTCAGAGCTATGCAAAGTATACTATGTACGATATCACTGTCATCCTACGCAGTAACAGTAACACTTCAACATCTCAAGAGAAAATGATTCTCAGAATGCAATCATAGATTTTTTTTTTCCCTTTTTAAATGCTTAACTGCAGTATAAACTGCGGTAGAATTTAGGTGGAATCCATGCTCCTAGGTACTTCTGTTTTACAATTTCTGCTAATTAGCAACCATTTAAAATAAAATTAATGTTTGAATTTCCATTTACTAAATGTATTACTTTGCATTTATCAACATTAAACGCAAGCTGCTATGTATCTTTGTATTTCTCCAGTCATCTTAAATGCAGAAAAAAACAGAGAATAGCACTCCAAGTTTGCAGTCATCAACATATATACACACATTATTATTTCTGTGACCCCTCAAAATTAGCATGTTCAATAAAATTAGTCCTGCAACAGAAACTTCAGGAGCTTTAATATCCACAAATCATTGTTATAATAATAATAATAATTATCATTATTAATATTATTATTTATCATATAACTACACTAGTGCTACTGTGTGTTTTTGCATTGACAATGACTCAATGACTCAGTAGTATACTTGACACTGATGCTAAAATGATCAGAAGGCTGTGGGTTCTATTCCTTAACAGGAAGTGCTTTTTTCATGTTAAACCAGTGTTGCTGCATGTAGCATAGGGGTGTAGTTCACTTTTAAGTTGCTGTTCTTCATATTAAATATAAATATGATGGGTCCCCAGTGCCTGAGCTGCCAACAGTTGCCGTGGATGTCAGAAATTCCATAGAACTTATCATACAAAGTCTAATGTTGTGTATTTCAATAAAACATTACAAATATGCCCACAAACGTTCTTTCATACAAAACAGCAAAAAATGCAGGATACATAAATCTCACTCTATCAGAAATGTTTTAAAAAATATTCCCCATATTTTCTGTTGTTCTTTCTTGCTATTTTCATTAGTTATTGTTCTTAGCTCAGAATCAAAAATGCCATGAAAAGCAAAACAGAAACCTCAGATAACCCTAAGAAGGAGTTCTACACTTATTTCTACCTTTCTAACTACCAGTCTCATTATTACTTCACTATAATCCTTCTTCTCTTCCCCTGTACCAATTTATCAACAAATACTGTTTACTTCCTCTGCCATTTCCTAATTCTTCCTGCCTTTCTTATACAAAACTGTCCTTCTTAAATTCTTCATGTACTAGTCACCTCCAACATATCCAAAGCTTTTTTTTTCTTGTCTTATTCCCTTTTTATACGATTTGTATCAGTTATTTCTTCTATAAAATTATTATCTTCTATAACATTGGCTAGGTCACTGATATCTCTCTTTTATCTCAACCTGCTTCTACAGAACCCTTGAACCCTATGACATTCTAAACAAACAACCAAAACCAAAATTAAACAACACCTTTTCTAACCAATAAACGTTGATGACGTAACTGACATAGAAAATCTCAAGTACTGTATTGATTAATTCCTTGTTCTAGCCTTTGTTACCATTTTTTATATTCTAGAGTATAGCTCTCCCACTCTGGTGCCAAATGAAATATATTTACTATACTCTTTTGTCCCTTTCTCCTTATCTTCCAAACTTGATAGCCAGTACCCCATTTACGTATTTAATAATGTCTCTACCATATATTTGCCTAGATTCTCATGTCATCAGCTCTTCTTCCCTTCCTAATTATGTAAGTAATAGTTTATTTCCTTTTCACTAGAACCCATTCCACTGATCCTACTGTGCTTTAGCAGGACTCAAAAAGTAAATCCAGACATAAGATTGTGCAGTGCTCCACTGGCAATACCATTGTCAACTCCGCTTTCGTATTTGTTATATGTTCCTCTTTTTTACACAGTGTTTTTTCTAGACTCCCAAATTATATTAAAATAAATGCATCATCCACACCTCTATATATGAATTTAGCCAAATAAAATTGCCTTTACCAAATATTTCTTCTTCACTGACAAGACAGATCTTCCCTAGTTACTTCCCCTCATACGTTCCAACAGTTTCATCTAGTTCATGAGATAATTGTGAATGACCCTAAAATGAGCTCCCAATTATTTTATCCCTCAGACATGTTGGCTAGTGTCCTGCCAATTCACACTGTTTTGAAAAACAGACAGGCTTTCCTCAAAATTCTCTCCATGACTCTCCCTTTCACTGTCAATAGCCTAAAAGGCCCTCAGTTCCTTGAATTTTCTTGCAGCTGACTTTTGGTAAGGCTGCCACACTTCATGCTTTCCGGTCCTTGGGCACTTTTACAGTGACCAGTCCTATTGAAAACTTCCATCAGATGATCTGCTAGCACATTGGCCAGATTCCTGAGAATCCTGAGGCATAGACCATCTTGTTCCTTGTACTTTAATCTCCCTTAGGTTAGTCATTTCTGTGTCAGCCTCTCTATCCTGGTGTTGCATTATCCCTTTTCCAACATAGCACCCTCCTATTACTTTTCTTTCCTTTTCTTTGTAAAGACTAAAACAAATGTATTCAGTACCTTTGATTTTTTTTCTTTTCATCTGTGATCCCCCCACCCACCCATATTTATCAGCCCTGCTAGGTTTGTCCCTCCCATTTTTCATTCTGATATATACCTAAAGAACCATTTGTTACTTCTCTCAACCCATTCTGCCAGCTTAATTTTAGCTTGTAACTTTACTGCCTTCACTCCTTTTATTGCCCTTCTGTTTCCTTCCTTGGGCTGTGCCTCTTCCTCTTCTGTTCCCTGTCATTCACCCTAATTGCCAATGCTACTTATATGAGTCTCCACGATGGCTTTTTTCCTGTTTTTGTGTCTTCCTGCAACCCTTGACTTTAGCCCTGAGTACTGCATTACTGTCTAATGTGTATAGCTTGTTTACTGTCAGAGTCTGTTTTCAGTCCCTTAATTCATTGTTGACACCCCCAGGGGATCATAATCATCTCTACTGAAATCCTACATCATTTTTGATTATTTGCTAACCAGGTGAATTTGCTAATCCGAGAACCATTTTTAGCCATCTGCCATCACCTTTGTTCTTGTGTTCTTTCCCTACCTCTCCTGTAATATAGTCTCTGTCTTAGAGCTTTAGGGTCCAGGCTTAAATCACAGCCTTCTGTTACTACTTTTGACGTTTCATAATTTCTTCATGGGAAGGTGTGGACTTTCTCCATTTTTTTCCTACCTCCCAAACACATGCTGGTTAACTGAAGACACTAAATTGTCCACATATTATATACACATGCATGTTGTATTTACCCTTGCCCTTGTTTGTCCTTGTGACCTAAAAAGTCTAAGAAGAACTAGCTTACTTACCTGATTAATAAGTACTGTGGTGTGATGACTGCTGACTAATGGCACCTTCACCAAAGCATCCATATCTCCCTCCACCTTAGTTAGGACCACATTCAGAATGGTAGATTTTCTGATACAGTCTTGCACCACTTGGTTAAGCCTGTTATTGCCCTAGATCCCAGTCATCCCACATTTCATATCTATCTTAAATTTTGGAATCTCACAATCTGCTTCTAGCAGATGCAGATTCTCCTTGGCTATAACAGTCTTCCTTCTGGCTGTCTCCTTTATTCTATAATTCATATCCCTTAACATGTGAGGATGTACCTGCATCAGTGTAGCCTGTAATGATGTTCCCACCCCAGGACACAGGGCACCCACCTACCTGTGCCAACCAGACAACCTTCTCTGAGTTGTGGTCTCCAGCAAGACTTGAATGAGATATGGCCAGCACACTTTTCCCCAAGATGAGCATGACTATACTTGCCAGCTCCGTCAAGTGTCTCAGCTGCTAA